>NW_026701871.1:0-57111 GCF_030435755.1 Ochotona princeps | reverse complement strand
CCACAGCCGTTTTCAGATAGCCCTCAATGCAAAGGCTCTAGACGCAAATATTGGTGTGAGAGCTAATTCAATCAAGGAAACACTGCATGTTGGTGAAGGGCACATTGAAGAAGGATCAGCTGAGTGGTTCTTGTGGGAGAACAACTCCATTTGGCTCACTAACTTCACACACCTCCAGGCTTCCAAACAGCTCTCAAGGAAACTCAGTTTTCACACTCTATGCTTAGTGCCCTTTGAGTGCATTATCTAGGAATGAACCTGGTAGAGCATCCCACACAAACGAATGCTCCACATGCGGGTTTCACATGCCACCAACTCCACATTCTCAGGCAACTTCAGCGCCACAGCCATTTTCAGATAGCCCTCAATGCAAAGGCTCTAGACGCAAATATTGGTGTGAGAGCTAATTCAATCAAGGAAACACTGCATGTTGGTGAAGGGCATATTGAAGAAGGATCAGCCGAGTGGTTCTTGTGGGAGAACAACTCCATTTGGCTCACTAACTTCACACACCATCAGGCTTCCAAGCAGCTCTCAAGGAAACTCAGTTTTCACACTCTATGCTTAGTGCCCTTTGAGTGCATTATCTAGGAATGAACCTGGTAGAGCATCCCACACAAACGAATGCTCCACATGCGGGTTTCACATGCCACCAACTCCGCATTCTCAGGCAACTTCAGCGCCACAGCCGTTTTCAGATAGCCCTCAATGCAAAGGCTCTAGACGCAAATACTGGTGTGAGAGCTAATTCAATCAAGGAAACACTGCATGTTGGTGAAGGGCATATTGAAGAAGGATCAGCCGAGTGGTTCTTGTGGGAGAACAACTTCATTTGGCTCACTAACTTCACACACCATCAGGCTTCCCAGCAGCTCTCAAGGAAACTCAGTTTTCAACTCTAGGCTTAGTGCCCTTTGAGTGCATGATCTAGGAATGAACCTGGTAGAGCATCCCACACAAACGAATGCTCCACATGCGGGTTTCACGTGCCACCAACTCCACATTCTCAGGCAACTTCAGAGCCACAGCCATTTTCAGATAGCCCTCAATGCAAAGGCTCTAGACGCAAATATTGGTGTGAGAGCTAATTCAATCAAGGAAACACTGCATGTTGGTGAAGGGCATATTGAAGAAGGATCAGCCGAGTGGTTCTTGTGGGAGAACAACTCCATTTGGCTCACTAACTTCACACACCATCAGGCTTCCAAGCAGCTCTCAAGGAAACTCAGTTTTCACACTCTATGCTTAGTGCCCTTTGAGTGCATTATCTAGGAATGAACCTGGTAGAGCATCCCACACAAACGAATGCTCCACATGCGGGTTTCACATGCCACCAACTCCACATTCTCAGGCAACTAAATCACCACAGCCGTTTTCAGATAGCCCTCAATGCAAAGGCTCTAGACGCAAATATTGGTATGAGAGCTAATTCAATCAAGGAAACACTGCATGTTGGTGAAGGGCATAATGAAGAAGGATCAGCCAAGTGGTTCTTGTGGGAGAACAACTCCATTTGGCTCACTAACTTCACACACCATCAGGCTTCCAAGCAGCTCTCAAGGAAACTCAGTTTTCACACTCTATGCTTAGTGCCCTTTGAGTGCATTATCTAGGAATGAACCTGGTAGAGCATCCCACACAAACGAATGCTCCACATGCTGGTTTCACATGCCACCAACTCCACATTCACAGGCAACTAAATCACCACTGCCGTTTTCAGATAGCCCTCAATGCAAAGGCTCTAGACGCAATATTGGTGTGAGAGCTAATTCAATCAAGGAAACACTGCATGTTGGTGAAGGGCATATTGAAGAAGGATCGGCCGAGTGGTTCTTGTGGGAGAACAACTCCATTTGGCTCAATAACTTCACACACCATCAGGCTTCCAAGCAGCTCTCAAGGAAACTCAGTTTTCACACTCTATGCTTAGTGCCCTTTGAGTGCATTATCTAGGAATGAACCTGGTAGAGCATCCCACACAAACGAATGCTCCACATGCGGGTTTCACATGCCACCAACTCCACATTCACAGGCAACTTCAGCGCCACAGCCGTTTTCAGATAGCCCTCAATGCAAAGGCTCTAGACGCAAATATTGGTGTGAGAGCTAATTCAATCAAGGAAACACTGCATGTTGGTGAAGGGCACATTGAAGAAGGATCAGCTGAGTGGTTCTTGTGGGAGAACAACTCCATTTGGCTCACTAACTTCACACACCTCCAGGCTTCCAAACAGCTCTCAAGGAAACTCAGTTTTCACACTCTATGCTTAGTGCCCTTTGAGTGCATTATCTAGGAATGAACCTGGTAGAGCATCCCACACAAACGAATGCTCCACATGCGGGTTTCACATGCCACCAACTCCACATTCTCAGGCAACTTCAGCGCCACAGCCATTTTCAGATAGCCCTCAATGCAAAGGCTCTAGACGCAAATATTGGTGTGAGAGCTAATTCAATCAAGGAAACACTGCATGTTGGTGAAGGGCATATTGAAGAAGGATCAGCCGAGTGGTTCTTGTGGGAGAACAACTCCATTTGGCTCACTAACTTCACACACCATCAGGCTTCCAAGCAGCTCTCAAGGAAATTCAGTTTTCACACTCTATGCTTAGTGCCCTTTGAGTGCATTATCTAGGAATGAACCTGGTAGAGCATCCCACACAAACGAATGCTCCACATGCGGGTTTCACATGCCACCAACTCCACATTCTCAGGCAACTTCAGCGCCACAGCCGTTTTCAGATAGCCCTCAATGCAAAGGCTCTAGACGCAAATACTGGTGTGAGAGCTAATTCAATCAAGGAAACACTGCATGTTGGTGAAGGGCATATTGAAGAAGGATCAGCCAAGTGGTTCTTGTGGGAGAACAACTCCATTTGGCTCACTAACTTCACACACCATCAGGCTTCCAAGCAGCTCTCAAGGAAACTCAGTTTTCACACTCTATGCTTAGTGCCCTTTGATTGCATTATCTAGGAATGAACCTGGTAGAGCATCCCACACAAACGAATGCTCCACATGCGGGTTTCACATGCCACCAACTCCACATTCTCAGGCAACTTCAGCACCACAGCCGTTTTCAGATAGCCCTCAATGCAAAGGCTCTAGACGCAAATATTGGTGTGAGAGCTAATTCAATCAAGGAAACACTGCATGTTGGTGAAGGGCATATTGAAGAAGGATCAGCCGAGTGGTTCTTGTGGGAGAACAACTCCATTTGGCTCACTAACTTCACACACCATCAGGCTTCCAAGCAGCTCTCAAGGAAACTCAGTTTTCACACTCTATGCTTAGTGCCCTTTGAGTGCCTAGGACTAAAATGAAGCTTGGTGAGCATCCCACACAAACGAATGCTCCACATGCGGGTTTCACATGCCAACAACTCCACATTCTCAGGCAACGTCAGCGCCAAAACCGTTTTCAGGTAGCCCTCAATGCAAAGGCTCTAGACGCAAATGATGGTGTGAGAGCTAATTCAATCAAGGAAACACTGCATGTTGGTGAAGGGCATATTGAAGAAGGATCAGCCGAGTGGTTCTTGTGGGAGAACAACTCCATTTGGCTCACTAACTTCACACACCATCAGGCTTCCAAGCAGCTCTCAAGGAAACTCAGTTTTCACACTCTATGCTTAGTGCCCTTTGAGTGCATTATCTAGGAATGAACCTGGTAGAGCATCCCACACAAACGAATGCTCCAAATGCGGGTTTCACATGCCAACAACTCCACATTCTCAGGCAACTTCAGCGCCACAGCCATTATCAGATAGCCCTGAATGCAAAGGCTCTAGACGCAAATATTGGTGTGAGAGCTAATTCAATCAAGGAAACACTGCATGTTGGTGAAGGGCATATTGAAGAAGGATCAGCCGAGTGGTTCTTGTGGGAGAACAACTCCATTTGGCTCACTAACTTCACACACCATCAGGCTTCCAAGCAGCTCTCAAGGAAACTCAGTTTTCACACTCTATGCTTAGTGCCCTTTGAGTGCATTATCTAGGAATGAACCTGGTAGAGCATCCCACACAAACGAATGCTCCACATGCGGGTTTCACATGCGACCAACTCCACATTCACAGGCAACTAAATCACCACAGCCGTTTTCAGATAGCCCTCAATGCAAAGGCTCTAGACGCAAATATTGGTATGAGAGCTAATTCAATCAAGGAAACACTGCATGTTGGTGAAGGGCATATTGAAGAAGGATCAGCCAAGTGGTTCTTGTGGGAGAACAACTCCATTTGGCTCACTAGCTTCACACACCATCAGGCTTCCAAGCAGCTCTCAAGGAAACTCAGTTTTCACACTCTATGCTTAGTGCCCTTTGACTACATTATCTAGGAATGAACCTGGTAGAGCATCCCACACAAACGAATGCTCCACATGCGGGTTTCACATGCCACCAACTCCACATTCACAGGCAACTTCAGCGCCACAGCCGTTTTCAGATAGCCCTCAATGCAAAGGCTCTAGACGCAAATATTGGTGTGAGAGCTAATTCAATCAAGGAAACACTGCATGTTGGTGAAGGGCATATTGAAGAAGGATCAGCCGAGTGGTTTTTTGTGGGAGAACAACTCCATTTGGCTCACTAACTTCACACACCATCAGGCTTCCAAGCAGCTCTCAAGGAAACTCAGTTTTCACACTCTATGCTTAGTGACCTTTGAGTACCTAGGACTGAAATGAACCTGGTAGAGCATCCCACACAAACGAATGCTCCACATGCGGGTTTCACATGCCACCAACTCCACATTCTCAGGCAACTTCAGCACCACAACCGTTTTCAGATTGCCCTCAACGCAAAGGCTCTAGACGCAAATATTGGTGTGAGAGCTAATTCAATCAAGGAAACACTGCATGTTGGTGAAGGGCATATTGAAGAAGGATCAGCCGAGTGGTTCTTGTGGGAGAACAACTCCATTTGGCTCACTAACTTCACACACCATCAGGCTTCCAAGCAGCTCTCAAGGAAACTCAGTTTTCACACTCTATGCTTAGTGCCCTTTGAGTGCCTAGGACTGAAATGAAGCTTGGTGAGCATCCCACACAAACGAATGCTCCACATGCGGGTTTCACATGCCAACAACTCCACATTCTCAGGCAACTTCAGCGCCACAACCGTTTTCAGATAGCCCTCAATGCAAAGGCTCTAGACGCAAATGATGGTGTGAGAGCTAATTCAATCAAGGAAACACTGCATGTTGGTGAAGGGCATATTGAAGAAGGATCAGCCGAGTGGTTCTTGTGGGAGAACAACTCCATTTGGCTCACTAACTTCACACACCATCAGGCTTCCAAGCAGCTCTCAAGGAAACTCAGTTTTCACACTCTATGCTTAGTGCCCTTTGAGTGCATTATCTAGGAATGAACCTGGTAGAGCATCCCACACAAACGAATGCTCCACATGCGGGTTTCACATGCCACCAACTCCACATTCTCAGGCAACTTCAGCGCCACAGCCGTTTTCAGAGAGCCCTCAATGCAAAGGCTCTAGACGCAAATACTGGTGTGAGAGCTAATTCAATCAAGGAAACACTGCATGTTGGTGAAGGGCATATTGAAGAAGGATCAGCCGAGTGGTTCTTGTGGGAGAACAACTCCATTTGGCTCACTAACTTCACACACCATCAGGCTTCCAAGCAGCTCTCAAGGAAACTCAGTTTTCAACTCTAGGCTTAGTGCCCTTTGAGTGCATTATCTAGGAATGAACCTGGTAGAGCATCCCACACAAACGAATGCTCCACATGCGGGTTTCACATGCCACCAACTCCACATTCTCAGGCAACTTCAGCGCCACAGCCGTTTTCAGATAGCCCTCAATGCAAAGGATCTAGGCCCAAATATTGGTGTGAGAGCTAATTCAATCAAGGAAACACTGCATGTTGGTGAAGGGCATATTGAAGAAGGATCAGCCGAGTGGTTCTTGTGGGAGAACAACTCCATTTGGCTCACTAACTTCACACACCATCAGGCTTCCAAGCAGCTCTCAAGGAAACTCAGTTTTCACACTCTATGCTTAGTGCCCTTTGAGTGCATTATCTAGGAATGAACCTGGTAGAGCATCCCACACAAACGAATGCTCCACATGCGGGTTTACATGCCACCAACTCCACATTCACAGGCAACTAAATCACCACAGCCGTTTTCAGATAGCCCTCAATGCAAAGGCTCTAGACGCAAATATTGGTGTCAGAGCTAATTCAATCAAGGAAACACTGCATGTTGGTGAAGGGCATATTGAAGAAGGATCAGCCGAGTGGTTCTTGTGGGAGAACAACTCCATTTGGCTCACTAACTTCACACACCATCAGGCTTCCAAGCAGCTCTCAAGGAAACTCAGTTTTCACACTCTAGGCTTAGTGCCCTTTGAGTGCATTATCTAGGAATGAACCTGGTAGAGCATCCCACACAAACGAATGCTCCACATGCGGGTTTCACATGCCACCAACTCTACATTCTCAGGCAACTTCAGCGCCACAGCCGTTTTCAGATAGCCCTCAATGCAAAGGCTCTAGACGCAAATACTGGTGTGAGAGCTAATTCAATCAAGGAAACACTGCATGTTTGTGAAGGGCATATTGAAGAAGGATCAGCCGAGTGGTTCTTGTGGGAGAACAACTCCATTTGGCTCACTAACTTCACACACCATCAGGCTTCCAAGCAGCTCTCAAGGAAACTCAGTTTTCAACTCTAGGCTTAGTGCCCTTTGAGTGCATTATCTAGGAATGAACCTGGTAGAGCATCCCACACAAACGAATGCTCCACATGCGGGTTTCACATGCCACCAACTCTACATTCTCAGGCAACTTCAGCGCCACAGCCGTTTTCAGATAGCCCTCAATGCAAAGGCTCTAGACGCAAATACTGGTGTGAGAGCTAATTCAATCAAGGAAACACTGCATGTTGGTGAAGGGCATATTGAAGAAGGATCAGCCGAGTGATTCTTGTGGGAGAACAACTCCATTTGGCTCACTAACTTCACACACCATCAGGCTTCCAAGCAGCTCTCAAGGAAACTCAGTTTTCACACTCTATGCTTAGTGCCCTTTGAGTGCATTATCTAGGAATGAACCTGGTAGAGCATCCCACACAAACGAATGCTCCACATGCGGGTTTCACATGCCACCAACTCCACATTCACAGGCAACTTCAGCGCCACAGCCGTTTTCAGATAGCCCTCAATGCAAAGGCTCTAGACGCAAATACTGGTGTGAGAGCTAATTCAATCAAGGAAACACTGCATGTTTGTGAAGGGCATATTGAAGAAGGATCAGCCGAGTGGTTCTTGTGGGAGAACAACTCCATTTGGCTCACTAACTTCACACACCATCAGGCTTCCAAGCAGCTCTCAAGGAAACTCAGTTTTCAACTCTAGGCTTAGTGCCCTTTGAGTGCATTATCTAGGAATGAACCTGGTAGAGCATCCCACACAAACGAATGCTCCACATGCGGGTTTCACGTGCCACCAACTCCACATTCTCAGGCAACTTCAGCGCCACAGACATTTTCAGATAGCCCTCAATGCAAAGGCTCTAGACGCAAATGATGGTGTGAGAGCTAATTCAATCAAGGAAACACTGCATGTTGGTGAAGGGCATATTGAAGAAGGATCAGCCGAGTGGTTCTTGTGGGAGAACAACTCCATTTGGCTCACTAACTTCACACACCATCAGGCTTCCAAGCAGCTCTCAAGGAAACTCAGTTTTCACACTCTAGGCTTAGTGCCCTTTGAGTGCATTATCTAGGAATGAACCTGGTAGAGCATCCCACACAAACGAATGCTCCACATGCGGGTTTCACATGCCACCAACTCTACATTCTCAGGCAACTTCAGCGCCACAGCCATTTTCAGATAGCCCTTAATGCAAAGGCTCTAGACGCAAATACTGGTGTGAGAGCTAATTCAATCAAGGAAACACTGCATGTTGGTGAAGGGCATATTGAAGAAGGATCAGCCGAGTGGTTCTTGTGGGAGAACAACTCCATTTGGCTCACTAACTTCACACACCATCAGGCTTCCAAGCAGCTCTCAAGGAAACTCAGTTTTCACACTCTATGCTTAGTGCCCTTTGAGTGCATTATCTAGGAATGAACCTGGTAGAGCATCCCACACAAACGAATGCTCCACATGCGGGTTTCACATGCCACCAACTCCACATTCACAGGCAACTTCAGCGCCACAGCCGTTTTCAGATAGCCCTCAATGCAAAGGCTCTAGACGCAAATACTGGTGTGAGAGCTAATTCAATCAAGGAAACACTGCATGTTTGTGAAGGGCATATTGAAGAAGGATCAGCCGAGTGGTTCTTGTGGGAGAACAACTCCATTTGGCTCACTAACTTCACACACCATCAGGCTTCCAAGCAGCTCTCAAGGAAACTCAGTTTTCAACTCTAGGCTTAGTGCCCTTTGAGTGCATTATCTAGGAATGAACCTGGTAGAGCATCCCACACAAACGAATGCTCCACATGCGAGTTTCACATGCCACCAACTCTACATTCTCAGGCAACTTCAGCGCCACAGCCGTTTTCAGATAGCCCTCAATGCAAAGGGTCTAGATGCAAATACTGGTGTGAGAGCTAATTCAATCAAGGAAACACTGCATGTTGGTGAAGGGCATATTGAAGAAGGATCAGCCGAGTGGTTCTTGTGGGAGAACAACTCCATTTGGCTCACTAACTTCACACACCATCAGGCTTCCAAGCAGCTCTCAAGGAAACTCAGTTTTCACACTCTATGCTTAGTGCCCTTTGAGTGCATTATCTAGGAATGAACCTGGTAGAGCATCCCACACAAACGAATGCTCCACATGCGGGTTTCACATGCCACCAACTCCACATTCTCAGGCAACTTCAGCGCCACAGCCGTTTTCAGATAGCCCTCAATGCAAAGGCTCTAGACGCAAATACTGGTGTGAGAGCTAATTCAATCAAGGAAACACTGCATGTTTGTGAAGGGCATATTGAAGAAGGATCAGCCGAGTGGTTCTTGTGGGAGAACAACTCCATTTGGCTCACTAACTTCACACACCATCAGGCTTCCAAGCAGCTCTCAAGGAAACTCAGTTTTCAACTCTAGGCTTAGTGCCCTTTGAGTGCATTATCTAGGAATGAACCTGGTAGAGCATCCCACACAAACGAATGCTCCACATGCGGGTTTCACGTGCCACCAACTCCACATTCACAGGCAACTAAATCACCACAGCCGTTTTCAGATAGCCCTCAATGCAAAGGCTCTAGACGCAATATTGGTGTGAGAGCTAATTCAATCAAGGAAACACTGCATGTTGGTGAAGGGCATATTGAAGAAGGATCGGCCGAGTGGTTCTTGTGGGAGAACAACTCCATTTGGCTCAATAACTTCACACACCATCAGGCTTCCAAGCAGCTCTCAAGGAAACTCAGTTTTCAACTCTATGCTTAGTGCCCTTTCAGTGCATTATCTAGGAATGAACCTGGTAGAGCATCCCACACAAACGAATGCTCCACATGCGGGTTTCACGTGCCACCACTTCCACATTCACAGGCAACTTCAGCGCCACAGCCGTTTTCAGATAGCCCTCAATGCAAAGGCTCTAGACGCAAATATTGGTATGAGAGCTAATTCAATCAAGGAAACACTGCATGTTTGTGAAGGGCATATTGAAGAAGGATCAGCCGAGTGGTTCTTGTGGGAGAACAACTCCATTTGGCTCACTAACTTCACACACCATCAGGCTTCCAAGCAGCTCTCAAGGAAACTCAGTTTTCAACTCTAGGCTTAGTGCCCTTTGAGTGCATTATCTAGGAATGAACCTGGTAGAGCATCCCACACAAACGAATGCTCCACATGCGGGTTTCACGTGCCACCAACTCCACATTCTCAGGCAACTTCAGCGCCACAGACATTTTCAGATAGCCCTCAATGCAAAGGCTCTAGACGCAAATGATGGTGTGAGAGCTAATTCAATCAAGGAAACACTGCATGTTGGTGAAGGGCATATTGAAGAAGGATCAGCCGAGTGGTTCTTGTGGGAGAACAACTCCATTTGGCTCACTAACTTCACACACCATCAGGCTTCCAAGCAGCTCTCAAGGAAACTCAGTTTTCACACTCTAGGCTTAGTGCCCTTTGAGTGCATTATCTAGGAATGAACCTGGTAGAGCATCCCACACAAACGAATGCTCCACATGCGGGTTTCACATGCCACCAACTCTACATTCTCAGGCAACTTCAGCGCCACAGCCATTTTCAGATAGCCCTCAATGCAAAGGCTCTAGACGCAAATACTGGTGTGAGAGCTAATTCAATCAAGGAAACACTGCATGTTGGTGAAGGGCATATTGAAGAAGGATCAGCCGAGTGGTTCTTGTGGGAGAACAACTCCATTTGGCTCACTAACTTCACACACCATCAGGCTTCCAAGCAGCTCTCAAGGAAACTCAGTTTTCACACTCTATGCTTAGTGCCCTTTGAGTGCATTATCTAGGAATGAACCTGGTAGAGCATCCCACACAAACGAATGCTCCACATGCGGGTTTCACATGCCACCAACTCCACATTCACAGGCAACTTCAGCGCCACAGCCGTTTTCAGATAGCCCTCAATGCAAAGGCTCTAGACGCAAATACTGGTGTGAGAGCTAATTCAATCAAGGAAACACTGCATGTTTGTGAAGGGCATATTGAAGAAGGATCAGCCGAGTGGTTCTTGTGGGAGAACAACTCCATTTGGCTCACTAACTTCACACACCATCAGGCTTCCAAGCAGCTCTCAAGGAAACTCAGTTTTCAACTCTAGGCTTAGTGCCCTTTGAGTGCATTATCTAGGAATGAACCTGGTAGAGCATCCCACACAAACGAATGCTCCACATGCGAGTTTCACATGCCACCAACTCTACATTCTCAGGCAACTTCAGCGCCACAGCCGTTTTCAGATAGCCCTCAATGCAAAGGATCTAGATGCAAATACTGGTGTGAGAGCTAATTCAATCAAGGAAACACTGCATGTTGGTGAAGGGCATATTGAAGAAGGATCAGCCGAGTGGTTCTTGTGGGAGAACAACTCCATTTGGCTCACTAACTTCACACACCATCAGGCTTCCAAGCAGCTCTCAAGGAAACTCAGTTTTCACACTCTATGCTTAGTGCCCTTTGAGTGCATTATCTAGGAATGAACCTGGTAGAGCATCCCACACAAACGAATGCTCCACATGCGGGTTTCACATGCCACCAACTCCACATTCTCAGGCAACTTCAGCGCCACAGCCGTTTTCAGATAGCCCTCAATGCAAAGGCTCTAGACGCAAATACTGGTGTGAGAGCTAATTCAATCAAGGAAACACTGCATGTTTGTGAAGGGCATATTGAAGAAGGATCAGCCGAGTGGTTCTTGTGGGAGAACAACTCCATTTGGCTCACTAACTTCACACACCATCAGGCTTCCAAGCAGCTCTCAAGGAAACTCAGTTTTCAACTCTAGGCTTAGTGCCCTTTGAGTGCATTATCTAGGAATGAACCTGGTAGAGCATCCCACACAAACGAATGCTCCACATGCGGGTTTCACGTGCCACCAACTCCACATTCACAGGCAACTAAATCACCACAGCCGTTTTCAGATAGCCCTCAATGCAAAGGCTCTAGACGCAATATTGGTGTGAGAGCTAATTCAATCAAGGAAACACTGCATGTTGGTGAAGGGCATATTGAAGAAGGATCGGCCGAGTGGTTCTTGTGGGAGAACAACTCCATTTGGCTCAATAACTTCACACACCATCAGGCTTCCAAGCAGCTCTCAAGGAAACTCAGTTTTCAACTCTATGCTTAGTGCCCTTTCAGTGCATTATCTAGGAATGAACCTGGTAGAGCATCCCACACAAACGAATGCTCCACATGCGGGTTTCACGTGCCACCACTTCCACATTCACAGGCAACTTCAGCGCCACAGCCGTTTTCAGATAGCCCTCAATGCAAAGGCTCTAGACGCAAATATTGGTATGAGAGCTAATTCAATCAAGGAAACACTGCATGTTGGTGAAGGGCATATTGAAGAAGGATCAGCCAAGTGGTTCTTGTGGGAGAACAACTCCATTTGGCTCACTAACTTCACACACCATCAGGCTTCCAAGCAGCTCTCAAGGAAACTCAGTTTTCACACTCTATGCTTAGTGCCCTTTGAGTGCATTATCTAGGAATGAACCTGGTAGAGCATCCCACACAAACGAATGCTCCACATGCGGGTTTCACATGCCACCAACTCCACATTGACAGGCAACTTCAGCACCACAGCCGTTTTCAGATAGCCCTCAATGCAAAGGCTCTAGACGCAAATATTGGTGTGAGAGCTAATTCAATCAAGGAAACACTGCATGTTGGTGAAGGGCATATTGAAGAAGGATCAGCCGAGTGGTTCTTGTGGGAGAACAACTCCATTTGGCTCACTAACTTCACACACCATCAGGCTTCCAAGCAGCTCTCAAGGAAACTCAGTTTTCACACTCTATGCTTAGTGCCCTTTGAGTGCCTAGGACTAAAATGAAGCTTGGTGAGCATCCCACACAAACGAATGCTCCACATGCGGGTTTCACATGCCACCAACTCCACATTCTCAGGCAACTTCATCGCCACAACCGTTTTCAGATAGCCCTCAATGCAAAGGCTCTAGACGCAAATGATGGTGTGAGAGCTAATTCAATCAAGGAAACACTGCATGTTGGTGAAGGGCATATTGAAGAAGGATCAGCCGAGTGGTTCTTGTGGGAGAACAACTCCATTTGGCTCACTAACTTCACACACCATCAGGCTTCCAAGCAGCTCTCAAGGAAACTCAGTTTTCACACTCTATGCTTAGTGCCCTTTGAGTGCATTATCTAGGAATGAACCTGGTAGAGCATCCCACACAAACGAATGCTCCACATGCGGGTTTCACATGCCACCAACTCCACATTCTCAGGCAACTTCAGCGCCACAGCCGTTTTCAGATAGCCCTCAATGCAAAGGCTCTAGACGCAAATATTGGTGTGAGAGCTAATTCAATCAAGGAAACACTGCATGTTGGTGAAGGGCATAATGAAGAAGGATCAGCCGAGTGGCTCTTGTGGGAGAACAACTCCATTTGGCTCACTAACTTCACACACCATCAGGCTTCCAAGCAGCTCTCAAGGAAACTCAGTTTTCACACTCTATGCTTAGTGCCCTTTGACTACATTATCTAGGAATGAACCTGGTAGAGCATCCCACACAAACGAATGCTCCACATGCGGGTTTCACATGCCACCAACTCCACATTCTCAGGCAAATTCAGCGCCACAGCCATTTTCAGATAGCCCTCAATGCAAAGGCTCTAGACGCAAATACTGGTGTGAGAGCTAATTCAATCAAGGAAACACTGCATGTTGGTGAAGGGCATATTGAAGAAGGATCAGCCAAGTGGTTCTTGTGGGAGAACAACTCCATTTGGCTCACTAACTTCACACACCACCAGGCTTCCCAGCAGCTCTCAAGGAAACTCAGTTTTCACACTCTATGCTTAGTGCCCTTTGAGTGCATTATCTAGGAATGAACCTGGTAGAGCATCCCACACAAACGAATGCTCCACATGCGGGTTTCACATGCCACCAACTCCACATTCTCAGGCAACTTCAGCGCCACAGCCGTTTTCAGATAGCCCTCAATGCAAAGGCTCTAGACGCAAATATTGGTGTGAGAGCTAATTCAATCAAGGAAACACTGCATGTTGGTGAAGGGCATATTGAAGAAGGATCAGCCGAGTGGTTCTTGTGGGAGAACAACTCCATTTGGCTCACTAACTTCACACACCATCAGGCTTCCAAGCAGCTCTCAAGGAAACTCAGTTTTCACACTCTATGCTTAGTGCCCTTTGACTACATTATCTAGGAATGAACCTGGTAGAGCATCCCACACAAACGAATGCTCCACATGCGGGTTTCACATGCCACCAACTCCACATTCTCAGGCAAATTCAGCGCCACAGCCATTTTCAGAAAGCCCTCAAATCAAAGGCTCTAGACGCAAATACTGGTGTGAGAGCTAATTCAATCAAGGAAACACTGCATGTTGGTGAAGGGCATATTGAAGAAGGATCAGCCAAGTGGTTCTTGTGGGAGAACAACTCCATTTGGCTCACTAACTTCACACACCACCAGGCTTCCCAGCAGCTCTCAAGGAAACTCAGTTTTCACACTCTATGCTTAGTGCCCTTTGAGTGCATTATCTAGGAATGAACCTGGTAGAGCATCCCACACAAACGAATGCTCCACATGCGGGTTTCACATGCCACCAACTCCACATTCACAGGCAACTAAATCACCACAGCCGTTTTCAGATAGCCCTCAATGCAAAGGCTCTAGACGCAATATTGGTGTGAGAGCTAATTCAATCAAGGAAACACTGCATGTTGGTGAAGGGCATATTGAAGAAGGATCGGCCGAGTGGTTCTTGTGGGAGAACAACTCCATTTGGCTCAATAACTTCACACACCATCAGGCTTCCAAGCAGCTCTCAAGGAAACTCAGTTTTCACACTCTATGCTTAGTGCCCTTTGACTACATTATCTAGGAATGAACCTGGTAGAGCATCCCACACAAACGAATGCTCCACATGCGGGTTTCACATGCCACCAACTCCACATTCTCAGGCAAATTCAGCGCCACAGCCATTTTCAGATAGCCCTCAATGCAAAGGCTCTAGACGCAAATACTGGTGTGAGAGCTAATTCAATCAAGGAAACACTGCATGTTGGTGAAGGGCATATTGAAGAAGGATCAGCCAAGTGGTTCTTGTGGGAGAACAACTCCATTTGGCTCACTAACTTCACACACCATCAGGCTTCCAAGCAGCTCTCAAGGAAACTCAGTTTTCAACTCTATGCTTAGTGCCCTTTCAGTGCATTATCTAGGAATGAACCTGGTAGAGCATCCCACACAAACGAATGCTCCACATGCGGGTTTCACGTGCCACCACTTCCACATTCACAGGCAACTTCAGCGCCACAGCCGTTTTCAGATAGCCCTCAATGCAAAGGCTCTAGACGCAAATATTGGTATGAGAGCTAATTCAATCAAGGAAACACTGCATGTTGGTGAAGGGCATATTGAAGAAGGATCAGCCAAGTGGTTCTTGTGGGAGAACAACTCCATTTGGCTCACTAACTTCACACACCATCAGGCTTCCAAGCAGCTCTCAAGGAAACTCAGTTTTCACACTCTATGCTTAGTGCCCTTTGAGTGCATTATCTAGGAATGAACCTGGTAGAGCATCCCACACAAACGAATGCTCCACATGCGGGTTTCACATGCCACCAACTCCACATTGACAGGCAACTTCAGCACCACAGCCGTTTTCAGATAGCCCTCAATGCAAAGGCTCTAGACGCAAATATTGGTGTGAGAGCTAATTCAATCAAGGAAACACTGCATGTTGGTGAAGGGCATATTGAAGAAGGATCAGCCGAGTGGTTCTTGTGGGAGAACAACTCCATTTGGCTCACTAACTTCACACACCATCAGGCTTCCAAGCAGCTCTCAAGGAAACTCAGTTTTCACACTCTATGCTTAGTGCCCTTTGAGTGCCTAGGACTAAAATGAAGCTTGGTGAGCATCCCACACAAACGAATGCTCCACATGCGGGTTTCACATGCCACCAACTCCACATTCTCAGGCAAATTCAGCGCCACAACCGTTTTCAGATAGCCCTCAATGCAAAGGCTCTAGACGCAAATGATGGTGTGAGAGCTAATTCAATCAAGGAAACACTGCATGTTGGTGAAGGGCATATTGAAGAAGGATCAGCCGAGTGGTTCTTGTGGGAGAACAACTCCATTTGGCTCACTAACTTCACACACCATCAGGCTTCCAAGCAGCTCTCAAGGAAACTCAGTTTTCACACTCTATGCTTAGTGCCCTTTGAGTGCATTATCTAGGAATGAACCTGGTAGAGCATCCCACACAAACGAATGCTCCACATGCGGGTTTCACATGCCACCAACTCCACATTCTCAGGCAACTTCAGCGCCACAGCCGTTTTCAGATAGCCCTCAATGCAAAGGCTCTAGACGCAAATATTGGTGTGAGAGCTAATTCAATCAAGGAAACACTGCATGTTGGTGAAGGGCATAATGAAGAAGGATCAGCCGAGTGGCTCTTGTGGGAGAACAACTCCATTTGGCTCACTAACTTCACACACCATCAGGCTTCCAAGCAGCTCTCAAGGAAACTCAGTTTTCACACTCTATGCTTAGTGCCCTTTGACTACATTATCTAGGAATGAACCTGGTAGAGCATCCCACACAAACGAATGCTCCACATGCGGGTTTCACATGCCACCAACTCCACATTCTCAGGCAAATTCAGCGCCACAGCCATTTTCAGATAGCCCTCAATGCAAAGGCTCTAGACGCAAATACTGGTGTGAGAGCTAATTCAATCAAGGAAACACTGCATGTTGGTGAAGGGCATATTGAAGAAGGATCAGCCAAGTGGTTCTTGTGGGAGAACAACTCCATTTGGCTCACTAACTTCACACACCACCAGGCTTCCCAGCAGCTCTCAAGGAAACTCAGTTTTCACACTCTATGCTTAGTGCCCTTTGAGTGCATTATCTAGGAATGAACCTGGTAGAGCATCCCACACAAACGAATGCTCCACATGCGGGTTTCACATGCCACCAACTCCACATTCTCAGGCAACTTCAGCGCCACAGCCGTTTTCAGATAGCCCTCAATGCAAAGGCTCTAGACGCAAATATTGGTGTGAGAGCTAATTCAATCAAGGAAACACTGCATGTTGGTGAAGGGCATATTGAAGAAGGATCAGCCGAGTGGTTCTTGTGGGAGAACAACTCCATTTGGCTCACTAACTTCACACACCATCAGGCTTCCAAGCAGCTCTCAAGGAAACTCAGTTTTCACACTCTATGCTTAGTGCCCTTTGACTACATTATCTAGGAATGAACCTGGTAGAGCATCCCACACAAACGAATGCTCCACATGCGGGTTTCACATGCCACCAACTCCACATTCTCAGGCAAATTCAGCGCCACAGCCATTTTCAGAAAGCCCTCAAATCAAAGGCTCTAGACGCAAATACTGGTGTGAGAGCTAATTCAATCAAGGAAACACTGCATGTTGGTGAAGGGCATATTGAAGAAGGATCAGCCAAGTGGTTCTTGTGGGAGAACAACTCCATTTGGCTCACTAACTTCACACACCACCAGGCTTCCCAGCAGCTCTCAAGGAAACTCAGTTTTCACACTCTATGCTTAGTGCCCTTTGAGTGCATTATCTAGGAATGAACCTGGTAGAGCATCCCACACAAACGAATGCTCCACATGCGGGTTTCACATGCCACCAACTCCACATTCACAGGCAACTAAATCACCACAGCCGTTTTCAGATAGCCCTCAATGCAAAGGCTCTAGACGCAATATTGGTGTGAGAGCTAATTCAATCAAGGAAACACTGCATGTTGGTGAAGGGCATATTGAAGAAGGATCGGCCGAGTGGTTCTTGTGGGAGAACAACTCCATTTGGCTCAATAACTTCACACACCATCAGGCTTCCAAGCAGCTCTCAAGGAAACTCAGTTTTCACACTCTATGCTTAGTGCCCTTTGACTACATTATCTAGGAATGAACCTGGTAGAGCATCCCACACAAACGAATGCTCCACATGCGGGTTTCACATGCCACCAACTCCACATTCTCAGGCAAATTCAGCGCCACAGCCATTTTCAGATAGCCCTCAATGCAAAGGCTCTAGACGCAAATACTGGTGTGAGAGCTAATTCAATCAAGGAAACACTGCATGTTGGTGAAGGGCATATTGAAGAAGGATCAGCCAAGTGGTTCTTGTGGGAGAACAACTCCATTTGGCTCACTAACTTCACACACCACCAGGCTTCCCAGCAGCTCTCAAGGAAACTCAGTTTTCACACTCTATGCTTAGTGCCCTTTGAGTGCATTATCTAGGAATGAACCTGGTAGAGCATCCCACACAAACGAATGCTCCACATGCGGGTTTCACATGCCACCAACTCCACATTCTCAGGCAACTTCAGCGCCACAGCCGTTTTCAGATAGCCCTCAATGCAAAGGCTCTAGACGCAAATATTGGTGTGAGAGCTAATTCAATCAAGGAAACACTGCATGTTGGTGAAGGGCATATTGAAGAAGGATCAGCCGAGTGGTTCTTGTGGGAGAACAACTCCATTTGGCTCACTAACTTCACACACCATCAGGCTTCCAAGCAGCTCTCATGGAAACTCAGTTTTCACACTCTATGCTTAGTGCCCTTTGAGTGCATTATCTAGGAATGAACCTGGTAGAGCATCCCACACAAACGAATGCTCCACATGCGGGTTTCACATGCCACCAACTCCACATTCACAGGCAACTTCAGCGCCACAGCCGTTTTCAGATAGCCCTCAATGCAAAGGCTCTAGACGCAAATATTGGTGTGAGAGCTAATTCAATCAAGGAAACACTGCATGTTTGTGAAGGGCATATTGAAGAAGGATCAGCCGAGTGGTTCTTGTGGGAGAACAACTCCATTTGGCTCACTAACTTCACACACCATCAGGCTTCCAAGCAGCTCTCAAGGAAACTCAGTTTTCAACTCTAGGCTTAGTGCCCTTTGAGTGCATTATCTAGGAATGAACCTGGTAGAGCATGCCACACAAACGAATGCTCCACATGCGGGTTTTACGTGCCACCAACTCCACATTCTCAGGCAACTTCAGCGCCACAGACATTTTCAGATAGCCCTGAATGCAAAGGCTCTAGACGCAAATATTGGTGTGAGAGCTAATTCAATCAAGGAAACACTGCATGTTGGTGAAGGGCATATTGAAGAAGGATCAGCCGAGTGGTTCTTGTGGGAGAACAACTCCATTTGGCTCAATAACTTCACACACCATCAGGCTTCCAAGCAGCTCTCAAGGAAACTCAGTTTTCACACTCTATGCTTAGTGCCCTTTGAGTGCATTATCTAGGAATGAACCTGGTAGAGCATCCCACACAAACGAATGCTCCACATGCGGGTTTCACATGCCACCAACTCCACATTCACAGGCAACTAAATCACCACAGCCGTTTTCAGATAGCCTTCAATGCAAAGGCTCTAGTCGCAATATTGGTGTGTGAGCTAATTCAATCAAGGAAACACTGCATGTTGGTGAAGGGCATATTGAAGAAGGATCGGCCGAGTGGTTCTTGTGGGAGAACAACTCCATTTGGCTCAATAACTTCACACACCATCAGGCTTCCAAGCAGCTCTCAAGGAAACTCAGTTTTCAACTCTATGCTTAGTGCCCTTTGAGTGCATTATCTAGGAATGAACCTGGTAGAGCATCCCACACAAACGAATGCTCCACATGCGGGTTTCACATGCCACCAACTCCACATTCACAGGCAACTTCAGCACCACAGCCGTTTTCAGATTGCCCTCAATGCAAAGGCTCTAGACGCAAATATTGGTGTGAGAGCTAATTCAATCAAGGAAACACTGCATGTTGGTGAAGGGCATATTGAAGAAGGATCAGCCGAGTGGTTCTTGTGGGAGAACAACTCCATTTGGCTCACTAACTTCACACACCATCAGGCTTCCAAGCAGCTCTCAAGGAAACTCAGTTTTCACACTCTATGCTTAGTGCCCTTTGAGTGCCTAGGACTGAAATGAAGCTTGGTGAGCATCCCACACAAACGAATGCTCCACATGCGGGTTTCACATGCCAACAACTCCACATTCTCAGGCAACTTCAGCGCCACAACCGTTTTCAGATAGCCCTCAATGCAAAGGCTCTAGACGCAAATGATGGTGTGAGAGCTAATTCAATCAAGGAAACACTGCATGTTGGTGAAGGGCATATTGAAGAAGGATCAGCCGAGTGGTTCTTGTGGGAGAACAACTCCATTTGGCTCACTAACTTCACACACCATCAGGCTTCCAAGCAGCTCTCAAGGAAACTCAGTTTTCACACTCTATGCTTAGTGCCCTTTGAGTGCATTATCTAGGAATGAACCTGGTAGAGCATCCAACACAAACGAATGCTCCACATGCGGGTTTCACATGACACCAACTCCACATTCTCAGGCAACTTCAGCGCCACAGCCGTTTTCAGATAGCCCTCAATGCAAAGGCTCTAGACGCAAATACTGGTGTGAGAGCTAATTCAATCAAGGAAACACTGCATGTTGTTGAAGGGCATAATGAAGAAGGATCAGCCGAGTGGCTCTTGTGGGAGAACAACTCCATTTGGCTCACTAACTTCACACACCATCAGGCTTCCAAGCAGCTCTCAAGGAAACTCAGTTTTCACACTCTATGCTTAGTGCCCTTTGACTACATTATCTAGGAATGAACCTGGTAGAGCATCCCACACAAACGAATGCTCCACATGCGGGTTTCACATGCCACCAACTCCACATTCTCAGGCAAATTCAGCGCCACAGCCATTTTCAGATAGCCCTCAATGCAAAGGCTCTAGACGCAAATGATGGTGTGAGAGCTAATTCAATCAAGGAAACACTGCATGTTGGTGAAGGGCATATTGAAGAAGGATCAGCCAAGTGGTTCTTGTGGGAGAACAACTCCATTTGGCTCACTAACTTAACACACCATCAGGCCTCCCAGCAGCCTTCAAGGAAACTCAGTTTTCACACTCTATGCTTAGTGCCCTTTGAGTGCATTATCTAGGAATGAACCTGGTAGAGCATCCCACACAAACGAATGCTCCACATGCGGGTTTCACATGCCACCAACTCCACATTCTCAGGCAACTTCAGCGCCACAGCCGTTTTCAGATAGCCCTCAATGCAAAGGCTCTAGACGCAAATACTGGTGTGAGAGCTAATTCAATCAAGGAAACACTGCATGTTGGTGAAGGGCATATTGAAGAAGGATCAGCCGAGTGGTTCTTGTGGGAGAACAACTCCATTTGGCTCACTAACTTCACACACCATCAGGCTTCCAAGCAGCTCTCAAGGAAACTCAGTTTTCACACTCTATGCTTAGTGCCCTTTGACTACATTATCTAGGAATGAACCTGGTAGAGCATCCCACACAAACGAATGCTCCACATGCGGGTTTCACATGCCACCAACTCCACATTCTCAGGCAAATTCAGCGCCACAGCCATTTTCAGATAGCCCTCAATGCAAAGGCTCTAGACGCAAATACTGGTGTGAGAGCTAATTCAATCAAGGAAACACTGCATGTTGGTGAAGGGCATATTGAAGAAGGATCAGCCAAGTGGTTCTTGTGGGAGAACAACTCCATTTGGCTCACTAACTTCACACACCACCAGGCTTCCCAGCAGCTCTCAAGGAAACTCAGTTTTCACACTCTATGCTTAGTGCCCTTTGACTACATTATCTAGGAATGAACCTGGTAGAGCATCCCACACAAACGAATGCTCCACATGCGGGTTTCACATGCCACCAACTCCACATTCTCAGGCAAATTCAGCGCCACAGCCATTTTCAGATAGCCCTCAATGCAAAGGCTCTAGACGCAAATACTGGTGTGAGAGCTAATTCAATCAAGGAAACACTGCATGTTGGTGAAGGGCATATTGAAGAAGGATCAGCCGAGTGGTTCTTGTGGGAGAACAACTCCATTTGGCTCACTAACTTCACACACCACCAGGCTTCCCAGCAGCTCTCAAGGAAACTCAGTTTTCACACTCTATGCTTAGTGCCCTTTGAGTGCATTATCTAGGAATGAACCTGGTAGAGCATCCCACACAAACGAATGCTCCACATGCGGGTTTCACATGCCACTAACTCCACATTCTCAGGCAACTTCAGCGCCACAGCCGTTTTCAGATAGCCCTCAATGCAAAGGCTCTAGACGCAAATATTGGTGTGAGAGCTAATTCAATCAAGGAAACACTGCATGTTGGTGAAGGGCATATTGAAGAAGGATCAGCCGAGTGGTTCTTGTGGGAGAACAACTCCATTTGGCTCACTAACTTCACACACCATCAGGCTTCCAAGCAGCTCTCAAGGAAACTCAGTTTTCACACTCTATGCTTAGTGCCCTTTGAGTGCATTATCTAGGAATGAATCTGGTAGAGCATCCCACACAAACGAATGCTCCACATGCGGGTTTCACATGCCACCAACTCCACATTCACAGGCAACTTCAGCGCCACAGCCGTTTTCAGATAGCCCTCAATGCAAAGGGTCTAGACGCAAATATTGGTGTGAGAGCTAATTCAATCAAGGAAACACTGCATGTTGGTGAAGGGCATATTGAAGAAGGATCAGCCGAGTGGTTCTTGTGGGAGAACAACTCCATTTGGCTCACTAACTTCACACACCATCAGGCTTCCAAGCAGCTCTCAAGGAAACTCAGTTTTCACACTCTATGCTTAGTGCCCTTTGAGTGCATTATCTAGGAATGAACCTGGTAGAGCATCCCACACAAACGAATGCTCCACATGCGGGTTTCACATGCCACCAACTCCACATTCTCAGGCAACTTCAGTGCCACAGCCGTTTTCAGATAGCCCTCAATGCAAAGGCACTAGACGCAAATATTGGTGTGAGAGCTAATTCAATCAAGGAAAACTGCATGTTGGTGAAGGGCATATTGAAGAAGGATAAGCCCCCGAGTGATTCTTGTGGGAGAACAACTCCATTTGGCTCACTAACTTCACACACCATCAGGCTTCCAAGCAGCTCTCAAGGAAACTCAGTTTTCACACTCTAGGCTTAGTGCCCTTTGAGTGCATTATCTAGGAATGAACCTGGTAGAGCATCCCACACAAACGAATGCTCCACATGCGGGTTTCACGTGCCACCAACTCCAGCATTCACAGGCAACTTCAGCGCCACAGCCGTTTTCAGATAGCCCTCAATGCAAAGGCTCTAGACGCAAATATTGGTGTGAGAGCTAATTCAATCAAGGAAACACTGCATGTTGGTGAAGGGCATATTGAAGAAGGATCAGCCGAGTGGTTTTTTGTGGGAGAACAACTCCATTTGGCTCACTAACTTCACACACCATCAGGCTTCCAAGCAGCTCTCAAGGAAACTCAGTTATCATACTCTAGGCTTAGTGCCCTTTGAGTACCTAGGACTGAAATGAACCTGGTAGAGCATCCCACACAAACGAATGCTCCACATGCGGGTTTCACATGCCACCAACTCCACATTCACAGGCAACTTCAGCGCCACAGCCGTTTTCAGATAGCCCTGAATGCAAAGGCTCTAGACGCAAATATTGGTGTGAGAGCTAATTCAATCAAGGAAACACTGCATGTTGGTGAAGGGCATATTGAAGAAGGATCAGCCGAGTGGTTCTTGTGGGAGAACAACTCCATTTGGCTCACTAACTTCACACACCATCAGGCTTCCAAGCAGCTCTCAAGGAAACTCAGTTTTCACACTCTATGCTTAGTGCCCTTTGACTACATTATCTAGGAATGAACCTGGTAGAGCATCCCACACAAACGAATGCTCCACATGCGGGTTTCACATGCCACCAACTCCACATTCACTGGCAACTTCAGCGCCACAGTCGTTTTCAGATAGCCCTCAATGCAAAGGCTCTAGACGCAAATATTGGTGTGAGAGCTAATTCAATCAAGGAAACACTGCATGTTTGTGAAGGGCATATTGAAGAAGGATCAGCCGAGTGGTTCTTGTGGGAGAACAACTCCATTTGGCTCACTAACTTCACACACCATCAGGCTTCCAAGCAGCTCTCAAGGAAACTCAGTTTTCAACTCTAGGCTTAGTGCCCTTTGAGTGCATTATCTAGGAATGAACCTGGTAGAGCATCCCACACAAACGAATGCTCCACATGCGGGTTTTACGTGCCACCAACTCCACATTCTCAGGCAACTTCAGCGCCACAGACATTTTCAGATAGCCCTCAATGCAAAGGCTCTAGACGCAAATATTGGTGTGAGAGCTAATTCAATCAAGGAAACACTGCATGTTGGTGAAGGGCATATTGAAGAAGGATCAGCCGAGTGGTTCTTGTGGGAGAACAACTCCATTTGGCTCACTAACTTCACACACCATCAGGCTTCCAAGCAGCTCTCAAGGAAACTCAGTTTTCACACTCTATGCTTAGTGCCCTTTGAGTGCATTATCTAGGAATGAACCTGGTAGAGCATCCCACACAAACGAATGCTCCACATGCGGGTTTCACATGCCACCAACTCCACATACACAGGCAACTAAATCACCACAGCCGTTTTCAGATAGCCCTCAATGCAAAGGCTCTAGACGCAATATTGGTGTGTGAGCTAATTCAATCAAGGAAACACTGCATGTTGGTGAAGGGCATATTGAAGAAGGATCGGCCGAGTGGTTCTTGTGGGAGAACAACTCCATTTGGCTCAATAACTTCACACACCATCAGGCTTCCAAGCAGCTCTCAAGGAAACTCAGTTTTCAACTCTATGCTTAGTGCCCTTTGAGTGCATTATCTAGGAATGAACCTGGTAGAGCATCCCACACAAACGAATGCTCCACATGCGGGTTTCACGTGCCACCAACTCCACATTCACAGGCAACTTCAGCGCCACAGCCGTTTTCAGATAGCCCTCAATGCAAAGGCTCTAGACGCAAATGTTGGTATGAGAGCTAATTCAATCAAGGAAACACTGCATGTTTGTGAAGGGCATATTGAAGAAGGATCAGCCAAGTGGTTCTTGTGGGAGAACAACTCCATTTGGCTCACTAGCTTCACACACCATCAGGCTTCCAAGCAGCTCTCAAGGAAACTCAGTTTTCACACTCTATGCTTAGTGCCCTTTGAGTGCATTATCTAGGAATGAACCTGGTAGAGCATCCCACACAAACGAATGCTCCACATGCGGGTTTCACATGCCACCAACTCCACATTCTCAGGCAACTTCAGCACCACAGCCGTTTTCAGATAGCCCTCAATGCAAAGGCTCTAGACGCAAATATTGGTGTGAGAGCTAATTCAATCAAGGAAACACTGCATGTTGGTGAAGGGCATATTGAAGAAGGATCAGCCGAGTGGTTTTTTGTGGGAGAACAACTCCATTTGGCTCACTAACTTCACACACCATCAGGCTTCCAAGCAGCTCTCAAGGAAACTCAGTTATCATACTCTAGGCTTAGTGCCCTTTGAGTACCTAGGACTGAAATGAACCTGGTAGAGCATCCCACACAAACGAATGCTCCACATGCGGGTTTCACATGCCACCAACTCCACATTCACAGGCAACTTCAGCACCACAGCCGTTTTCAGATTGCCCTCAATGCAAAGGCTCTAGACGCAAATATTGGTGTGAGAGCTAATTCAATCAAGGAAACACTGCATGTTGGTGAAGGGCATATTGAAGAAGGATCAGCCGAGTGGTTCTTGTGGGAGAACAACTCCATTTGGCTCACTGACTTCACACACCATCAGGCTTCCAAGCAGCTCTCAAGGAAACTCAGTTTTCACACTCTATGCTTAGTGCCCTTTGAGTGCCTAGGACTAAAATGAAGCTTGGTGAGCATCCCACACAAACGAATGCTCCACATGCGGGTTTCACATGCCAACAACTCCACATTCACAGGCAACTTCAGCGCCACAACCGTTTTCAGATAGCCCTCAATGCAAAGGCTCTAGACGCAAATATTGGTGTGAGAGCTAATTCAATCAAGGAAACACTGCATGTTGGTGAAGGGCATATTGAAGAAGGATCAGCCGAGTGGTTCTTGTGGGAGAACAACTCCATTTGGCTCACTAACTTCACACACCATCAGGCTTCCAAGCAGCTCTCAAGGAAACTCAGTTTTCACACTCTATGCTTAGTGCCCTTTGAGTGCATTATCTAGGAATGAACCTGGTAGAGCATCCCACACAAACGAATGCTCCACATGCGGGTTTCACATGCCACCAACTCCACATTCTCAGGCAACTTCAGCGCCACAGCCGTTTTCAGATAGCCCTCAATGCAAAGGCTCTAGACGCAAATACTGGTGTGAGAGCTAATTCAATCAAGGAAACACTGCATGTTGGTGAAGGGCATAATGAAGAAGGATCAGCCGAGTGGCTCTTGTGGGAGAACAACTCCATTTGGCTCACTAACTTCACACACCATCAGGCTTCCAAGCAGCTCTCAAGGAAACTCAGTTTTCACACTCTATGCTTAGTGCCCTTTGAGTGCATTATCTAGGAATGAACCTGGTAGAGCATCCCACACAAACGAATGCCCCACATGCGGGTTTCACATGCCACCAACTCCACATTCTCAGGCAAATTCAGCGCCACAGCCGTTTTCAGATAGCCCTCAATGCAAAGGCTCTAGACGCAAATACTGGTGTGAGAGCTAATTCAATCAAGGAAACACTGCATGTTGGTGAAGGGCATATTGAAGAAGGATCAGCCGAGTGGTTCTTGTGGGAGAACAACTCCATTTGGCTCACTAACTTCACACACCATCAGGCTTCCAAGCAGCTCTCAAGGAAACTCAGTTTTCACACTCTATGCTTAGTGCCCTTTGAGTGCATTATCTAGGAATGAACCTGGTAGAGCATCCCACACAAACGAATGCTCCACATGCGGGTTTCACATGCCACCAACTCCACATTCTCAGGCAACTTCAGCGCCACAGCCGTTTTCAGATAGCCCTCAATGCAAAGGCTCTAGACGCAAATATTGGTGTGAGAGCTAATTCAATCAAGGAAACACTGCATGTTGGTGAAGGGCATATTGAAGAAGGATCAGCCGAGTGGTTCTTGTGGGAGAACAACTCCATTTGGCTCACTAACTTCACACACCACCAGGCTTCCCAGCAGCTCTCAAGGAAACTCAGTTTTCACACTCTATGCTTAGTGCCCTTTGAGTGCATTATCTAGGAATGAACCTGGTAGAGCATCCCACACAAACGAATGCTCCACATGCGGGTTTCACATGCCACCAACTCCACATTCTCAGGCAACTTCAGCGCCACAGCCGTTTTCAGATAGCCCACAATGCAAAGGCTCTAGACGCAAATATTGGTGTGAGAGCTAATTCAATCAAGGAAACACTGCATGTTGGTGAAGGGCATATTGAAGAAGGATCAGCCGAGTGGTTCTTGTGGGAGAACAACTCCATTTGGCTCAATAACTTCACACACCATCAGGCTTCCAAGCAGCTCTCAAGGAAACTCAGTTTTCACACTCTATGCTTAGTGCCCTTTGAGTGCATTATCTAGGAATGAACCTGGTAGAGCATCCCACACAAACGAATGCTCCACATGCGGGTTTCACATGCCACCAACTCCACATTCACAGGCAACTTCAGCGCCACAGCCGTTTTCAGATAGCCCTCAATGCAAAGGGTCTAGACGCAAATATTGGTGTGAGAGCTAATTCAATCAAGGAAACACTGCATGTTGGTGAAGGGCATATTGAAGAAGGATCAGCCGAGTGGTTCTTGTGGGAGAACAACTCCATTTGGCTCACTAACTTCACACACCATCAGGCTTCCAAGCAGCTCTCAAGGAAACTCAGTTTTCACACTCTATGCTTAGTGCCCTTTGAGTGCATTATCTAGGAATGAACCTGGTAGAGCATCCCACACAAACGAATGCTCCACATGCGGGTTTCACATGCCACCAACTCCACATTCTGAGGCAACTTCAGTGCCACAGCCGTTTTCAGATAGCCCTCAATGCAAAGGCACTAGACGCAAATATTGGTGTGAGAGCTAATTCAATCAAGGAAAACTGCATGTTGGTGAAGGGCATATTGAAGAAGGATCAGCCGAGTGATTCTTGTGGGAGAACAACTCCATTTGGCTCACTAACTTCACACACCATCAGGCTTCCAAGCAGCTCTCAAGGAAACTCAGTTTTCACACTCTAGGCTTAGTGCCCTTTGAGTGCATTATCTAGGAATGAACCTGGTAGAGCATCCCACACAAACGAATGCTCCACATGCGGGTTTCACATGCCACCAACTCCACATTCTCAGGCAACTTCAGCGCCACAGCCATTTTCAGATAGCCCTCAATGCAAAGGCTCTAGACGCAAATACTGGTGTGAGAGCTAATTCAATCAAGGAAACACTGCATGTTGGTGAAGGGCATAATGAAGAAGGATCAGCCGAGTGGTTCTTGTGGGAGAACAACTCCATTTGGCTCACTAACTTCACACACCATCAGGCTTCCAAGCAGCTCTCAAGGAAACTCAGTTTTCAACTCTATGCTTAGTGCCCTTTGACTACATTATCTAGGAATGAACCTGGTAGAGCATCCCACACAAACGAATGCTCCACATGCGGGTTTCACATGACACCAACTCCACATTCACAGGCAATTTCAGCGCCACAGCCGTTTTCAGATAGCCCTCAATGCAAAGGCTCTAGACGTAAATATTGGTATGAGAGCTAATTCAATCAAGGAAACACTGCATGTTGGTGAAGGGCATATTGAAGAAGGATCAGCCAAGTGGTTCTTGTGGGAGAACAACTCCATTTGGCTCACTAGCTTCACACACCATCAGGCTTCCAAGCAGCTCTCAAGGAAACTCAGTTTTCACACTCTATGCTTAGTGCCCTTTGAGTGCATTATCTAGGAATGAACCTGGTAGAGCATCCCACACAAACGAATGCTCCACATGCGGGTTTCACATGCCACCAACTCCACATTCTCAGGCAACTTCAGCGCCACAGCCATTTTCAGATAGCCCTCAATGCAAAGGCTCTAGACGCAAATACTGGTGTGAGAGCTAATTCAATCAAGGAAACACTGCATGTTGGTGAAGGGCATAATGAAGAAGGATCAGCCGAGTGGTTCTTGTGGGAGAACAACTCCATTTGGCTCACTAACTTCACACACCATCAGGCTTCCAAGCAGCTCTCAAGGAAACTCAGTTTTCAACTCTATGCTTAGTGCCCTTTGACTACATTATCTAGGAATGAACCTGGTAGAGCATCCCACACAAACGAATGCTCCACATGCGGGTTTCACATGCCAGCAACTCCACATTCACAGGCAACTTCAGCGCCACAGCCGTTTTCAGATAGCCCTCAATGCAAAGGCTCTAGACGCAAATATTGGTATGAGAGCTAATTCAATCAAGGAAACACTGCATGTTGGTGAAGGGCATATTGAAGAAGGATCAGCCAAGTGGTTCTTGTGGGAGAACAACTCCATTTGGCTCACTAGCTTCACACACCATCAGGCTTCCAAGCAGCTCTCAAGGAAACTCAGTTTTCACACTCTATGCTTAGTGCCCTTTGAGTGCATTATCTAGGAATGAACCTGGTAGAGCATCCCACACAAACGAATGCTCCACATGCGGGTTTCACATGCCACCAACTCCACATTCTCAGGCAACTTCAGCACCACAGCCGTTTTCAGATAGCCCTCAATGCAAAGGCTCTAGACGCAAATATTGGTGTGAGAGCTAATTCAATCAAGGAAACACTGCATGTTGGTGAAGGGCATATTGAAGAAGGATCAGCCGAGTGGTTTTTTGTGGGAGAACAACTCCATTTGGCTCACTAACTTCACACACCATCAGGCTTCCAAGCAGCTCTCAAGGAAACTCAGTTATCATACTCTAGGCTTAGTGCCCTTTGAGTACCTAGGACTGAAATGAACCTGGTAGAGCATCCCACACAAACGAATGCTCCACATGCGGGTTTCACATGCCACCAACTCCACATTCACAGGCAACTTCAGCACCACAGCCGTTTTCAGATAGCCCTGAATGCAAAGGCTCTAGACGCAAATATTGGTGTGAGAGCTAATTCAATCAAGGAAACACTGCATGTTGGTGAAGGGCATATTGAAGAAGGATCAGCCGAGTGGTTCTTGTGGGAGAACAACTCCATTTGGCTCACTAACTTCACACACCATCAGGCTTCCAAGCAGCTCTCAAGGAAACTCAGTTTTCACACTCTATGCTTAGTGCCCTTTGACTACATTATCTAGGAATGAACCTGGTAGAGCATCCCACACAAACGAATGCTCCACATGCGGGTTTCACATGCCACCAACTCCACATTCACAGGCAACTTCAGCGCCACAGTCGTTTTCAGATAGCCCTCAATGCAAAGGCTCTAGACGCAAATATTGGTGTGAGAGCTAATTCAATCAAGGAAACACTGCATGTTTGTGAAGGGCATAATGAAGAAGGATCAGCCGAGTGGTTCTTGTGGGAGAACAACTCCATTTGGCTCACTAACTTCACACACCATCAGGCTTCCAAGCAGCTCTCAAGGAAACTCAGTTTTCAACTCTAGGCTTAGTGCCCTTTGAGTGCATTATCTAGGAATGAACCTGGTAGAGCATCCCACACAAACGAATGCTCCACATGCGGGTTTTACGTGCCACCAACTCCACATTCTCAGGCAACTTCAGCGCCACAGACATTTTCAGATAGCCCTCAATGCAAAGGCTCTAGACGCAAATATTGGTGTGAGAGCTAATTCAATCAAGGAAACACTGCATGTTGGTGAAGGGCATATTGAAGAAGGATCAGCCGAGTGGTTCTTGTGGGAGAACAACTCCATTTGGCTCACTAACTTCACACACCATCAGGCTTCCAAGCAGCTCTCAAGGAAACTCAGTTTTCACACTCTATGCTTAGTGCCCTTTGAGTGCATTATCTAGGAATGAACCTGGTAGAGCATCCCACACAAACGAATGCTCCACATGCGGGTTTCACATGCCACCAACTCCACATACACAGGCAACTAAATCACCACAGCCGTTTTCAGATAGCCCTCAATGCAAAGGCTCTAGACGCAATATTGGTGTGTGAGCTAATTCAATCAAGGAAACACTGCATGTTGGTGAAGGGCATATTGAAGAAGGATCGGCCGAGTGGTTCTTGTGGGAGAACAACTCCATTTGGCTCAATAACTTCACACACCATCAGGCTTCCAAGCAGCTCTCAAGGAAACTCAGTTTTCAACTCTATGCTTAGTGCCCTTTGAGTGCATTATCTAGGAATGAACCTGGTAGAGCATCCCACACAAACGAATGCTCCACATGCGGGTTTCACGTGCCACCAACTCCACATTCACAGGCAACTTCAGCGCCACAGCCGTTTTCAGATAGCCCTCAATGCAAAGGCTCTAGACGCAAATGTTGGTATGAGAGCTAATTCAATCAAGGAAACACTGCATGTTGGTGAAGGGCATATTGAAGAAGGATCAGCCAAGTGGTTCTTGTGGGAGAACAACTCCATTTGGCTCACTAGCTTCACACACCATCAGGCTTCCAAGCAGCTCTCAAGGAAACTCAGTTTTCACACTCTATGCTTAGTGCCCTTTGAGTGCATTATCTAGGAATGAACCTGGTAGAGCATCCCACACAAACGAATGCTCCACATGCGGGTTTCACATGCCACCAACTCCACATTCTCAGGCAACTTCAGCACCACAGCCGTTTTCAGATAGCCCTCAATGCAAAGGCTCTAGACGCAAATATTGGTGTGAGAGCTAATTCAATCAAGGAAACACTGCATGTTGGTGAAGGGCATATTGAAGAAGGATCAGCCGAGTGGTTTTTTGTGGGAGAACAACTCCATTTGGCTCACTAACTTCACACACCATCAGGCTTCCAAGCAGCTCTCAAGGAAACTCAGTTATCATACTCTAGGCTTAGTGCCCTTTGAGTACCTAGGACTGAAATGAACCTGGTAGAGCATCCCACACAAACGAATGCTCCACATGCGGGTTTCACATGCCACCAACTCCACATTCACAGGCAACTTCAGCACCACAGCCGTTTTCAGATTGCCCTCAATGCAAAGGCTCTAGACGCAAATATTGGTGTGAGAGCTAATTCAATCAAGGAAACACTGCATGTTGGTGAAGGGCATATTGAAGAAGGATCAGCCGAGTGGTTCTTGTGGGAGAACAACTCCATTTGGGTCACTGACTTCACACACCATCAGGCTTCCAAGCAGCTCTCAAGGAAACTCAGTTTTCACACTCTATGCTTAGTGCCCTTTGAGTGCCTAGGACTAAAATGAAGCTTGGTGAGCATCCCACACAAACGAATGCTCCACATGCGGGTTTCACATGCCAACAACTCCACATTCACAGGCAACTTCAGCGCCACAACCGTTTTCAGATAGCCCTCAATGCAAAGGCTCTAGACGCAAATGATGGTGTGAGAGCTAATTCAATCAAGGAAACACTGCATGTTGGTGAAGGGCATATTGAAGAAGGATCAGCCGAGTGGTTCTTGTGGGAGAACAACTCCATTTGGCTCACTAACTTCACACACCATCAGGCTTCCAAGCAGCTCTCAAGGAAACTCAGTTTTCACACTCTATGCTTAGTGCCCTTTGAGTGCATTATCTAGGAATGAACCTGGTAGAGCATCCCACACAAACGAATGCTCCACATGCGGGTTTCACATGCCACCAACTCCACATTCTCAGGCAACTTCAGCGCCACAGCCGTTTTCAGATAGCCCTCAATGCAAAGGCTCTAGACGCAAATACTGGTGTGAGAGCTAATTCAATCAAGGAAACACTGCATGTTGGTGAAGGGCATAATGAAGAAGGATCAGCCGAGTGGCTCTTGTGGGAGAACAACTCCATTTGGCTCACTAACTTCACACACCATCAGGCTTCCAAGCAGCTCTCAAGGAAACTCAGTTTTCACACTCTATGCTTAGTGCCCTTTGACTACATTATCTAGGAATGAACCTGGTAGAGCATCCCACACAAACGAATGCTCCACATGCGGGTTTCACATGCCACCAACTCCACATTCTCAGGCAAATTCAGCGCCACAGCCATTTTCAGATAGCCCTCAATGCAAAGGCTCTAGACGCAAATACTGGTGTGAGAGCTAATTCAATCAAGGAAACACTGCATGTTGGTGAAGGGCATATTGAAGAAGGATCAGCCAAGTGGTTCTTGTGGGAGAACAACTCCATTTGGCTCACTAACTTCACACACCACCAGGCTTCCCAGCAGCTCTCAAGGAAACTCAGTTTTCACACTCTATGCTTAGTGCCCTTTGAGTGCATTATCTAGGAATGAACCTGGTAGAGCATCCCACACAAACGAATGCTCCACATGCGGGTTTCACATGCCACCAACTCCACATTCTCAGGCAACTTCAGCGCCACAGCCATTTTCAGATAGCCCTCAATGCAAAGGCTCTAGACGCAAATACTGGTGTGAGAGCTAATTCAATCAAGGAAACACTGCATGTTGGTGAAGGGCATAATGAAGAAGGATCAGCCGAGTGGTTCTTGTGGGAGAACAACTCCATTTGGCTCACTAACTTCACACACCATCAGGCTTCCAAGCAGCTCTCAAGGAAACTCAGTTTTCAACTCTATGCTTAGTGCCCTTTGACTACATTATCTAGGAATGAACCTGGTAGAGCATCCCACACAAACGAATGCTCCACATGCGGGTTTCACGTGCCAGCAACTCCACATTCACAGGCAACTTCAGCGCCACAGCCGTTTTCAGATAGCCCTCAATGCAAAGGCTCTAGACGCAAATATTGGTATGAGAGCTAATTCAATCAAGGAAACACTGCATGTTGGTGAAGGGCATATTGAAGAAGGATCAGCCAAGTGGTTCTTGTGGGAGAACAACTCCATTTGGCTCACTAGCTTCACACACCATCAGGCTTCCAAGCAGCTCTCAAGGAAACTCAGTTTTCACACTCTATGCTTAGTGCCCTTTGAGTGCATTATCTAGGAATGAACCTGGTAGAGCATCCCACACAAACGAATGCTCCACATGCGGGTTTCACATGCCACCAACTCCACATTCTCAGGCAACTTCAGCACCACAGCCGTTTTCAGATAGCCCTCAATGCAAAGGCTCTAGACGCAAATATTGGTGTGAGAGCTAATTCAATCAAGGAAACACTGCATGTTGGTGAAGGGCATATTGAAGAAGGATCAGCCGAGTGGTTTTTTGTGGGAGAACAACTCCATTTGGCTCACTAACTTCACACACCATCAGGCTTCCAAGCAGCTCTCAAGGAAACTCAGTTATCATACTCTAGGCTTAGTGCCCTTTGAGTACCTAGGACTGAAATGAACCTGGTAGAGCATCCCACACAAACGAATGCTCCACATGCGGGTTTCACATGCCACCAACTCCACATTCACAGGCAACTTCAGCACCACAGCCGTTTTCAGATAGCCCTGAATGCAAAGGCTCTAGACGCAAATATTGGTGTGAGAGCTAATTCAATCAAGGAAACACTGCATGTTGGTGAAGGGCATATTGAAGAAGGATCAGCCGAGTGGTTCTTGTGGGAGAACAACTCCATTTGGCTCACTAACTTCACACACCATCAGGCTTCCAAGCAGCTCTCAAGGAAACTCAGTTTTCACACTCTATGCTTAGTGCCCTTTGACTACATTATCTAGGAATGAACCTGGTAGAGCATCCCACACAAACGAATGCTCCACATGCGGGTTTCACATGCCACCAACTCCACATTCACAGGCAACTTCAGCGCCACAGTCGTTTTCAGATAGCCCTCAATGCAAAGGCTCTAGACGCAAATATTGGTGTGAGAGCTAATTCAATCAAGGAAACACTGCATGTTTGTGAAGGGCATAATGAAGAAGGATCAGCCGAGTGGTTCTTGTGGGAGAACAACTCCATTTGGCTCACTAACTTCACACACCATCAGGCTTCCAAGCAGCTCTCAAGGAAACTCAGTTTTCAACTCTAGGCTTAGTGCCCTTTGAGTGCATTATCTAGGAATGAACCTGGTAGAGCATCCCACACAAACGAATGCTCCACATGCGGGTTTTACGTGCCACCAACTCCACATTCTCAGGCAACTTCAGCGCCACAGACATTTTCAGATAGCCCTCAATGCAAAGGCTCTAGACGCAAATATTGGTGTGAGAGCTAATTCAATCAAGGAAACACTGCATGTTGGTGAAGGGCATATTGAAGAAGGATCAGCCGAGTGGTTCTTGTGGGAGAACAACTCCATTTGGCTCACTAACTTCACACACCATCAGGCTTCCAAGCAGCTCTCAAGGAAACTCAGTTTTCACACTCTATGCTTAGTGCCCTTTGAGTGCATTATCTAGGAATGAACCTGGTAGAGCATCCCACACAAACGAATGCTCCACATGCGGGTTTCACATGCCACCAACTCCACATACACAGGCAACTAAATCACCACAGCCGTTTTCAGATAGCCCTCAATGCAAAGGCTCTAGACGCAATATTGGTGTGTGAGCTAATTCAATCAAGGAAACACTGCATGTTGGTGAAGGGCATATTGAAGAAGGATCGGCCGAGTGGTTCTTGTGGGAGAACAACTCCATTTGGCTCAATAACTTCACACACCATCAGGCTTCCAAGCAGCTCTCAAGGAAACTCAGTTTTCAACTCTATGCTTAGTGCCCTTTGAGTGCATTATCTAGGAATGAACCTGGTAGAGCATCCCACACAAACGAATGCTCCACATGCGGGTTTCACGTGCCACCAACTCCACATTCACAGGCAACTTCAGCGCCACAGCCGTTTTCAGATAGCCCTCAATGCAAAGGCTCTAGACGCAAATGTTGGTATGAGAGCTAATTCAATCAAGGAAACACTGCATGTTGGTGAAGGGCATATTGAAGAAGGATCAGCCAAGTGGTTCTTGTGGGAGAACAACTCCATTTGGCTCACTAGCTTCACACACCATCAGGCTTCCAAGCAGCTCTCAAGGAAACTCAGTTTTCACACTCTATGCTTAGTGCCCTTTGAGTGCATTATCTAGGAATGAACCTGGTAGAGCATCCCACACAAACGAATGCTCCACATGCGGGTTTCACATGCCACCAACTCCACATTCTCAGGCAACTTCAGCACCACAGCCGTTTTCAGATAGCCCTCAATGCAAAGGCTCTAGACGCAAATATTGGTGTGAGAGCTAATTCAATCAAGGAAACACTGCATGTTGGTGAAGGGCATATTGAAGAAGGATCAGCCGAGTGGTTTTTTGTGGGAGAACAACTCCATTTGGCTCACTAACTTCACACACCATCAGGCTTCCAAGCAGCTCTCAAGGAAACTCAGTTATCATACTCTAGGCTTAGTGCCCTTTGAGTACCTAGGACTGAAATGAACCTGGTAGAGCATCCCACACAAACGAATGCTCCACATGCGGGTTTCACATGCCACCAACTCCACATTCACAGGCAACTTCAGCACCACAGCCGTTTTCAGATTGCCCTCAATGCAAAGGCTCTAGACGCAAATATTGGTGTGAGAGCTAATTCAATCAAGGAAACACTGCATGTTGGTGAAGGGCATATTGAAGAAGGATCAGCCGAGTGGTTCTTGTGGGAGAACAACTCCATTTGGGTCACTGACTTCACACACCATCAGGCTTCCAAGCAGCTCTCAAGGAAACTCAGTTTTCACACTCTATGCTTAGTGCCCTTTGAGTGCCTAGGACTAAAATGAAGCTTGGTGAGCATCCCACACAAACGAATGCTCCACATGCGGGTTTCACATGCCAACAACTCCACATTCACAGGCAACTTCAGCGCCACAACCGTTTTCAGATAGCCCTCAATGCAAAGGCTCTAGACGCAAATGATGGTGTGAGAGCTAATTCAATCAAGGGAAACACTGCATGTTGGTGAAGGGCATATTGAAGAAGGATCAGCCGAGTGGTTCTTGTGGGAGAACAACTCCATTTGGCTCACTAACTTCACACACCATCAGGCTTCCAAGCAGCTCTCAAGGAAACTCAGTTTTCACACTCTATGCTTAGTGCCCTTTGAGTGCATTATCTAGGAATGAACCTGGTAGAGCATCCCACACAAACGAATGCTCCACATGCGGGTTTCACATGCCACCAACTCCACATTCTCAGGCAACTTCAGCGCCACAGCCGTTTTCAGATAGCCCTCAATGCAAAGGCTCTAGACGCAAATACTGGTGTGAGAGCTAATTCAATCAAGGAAACACTGCATGTTGGTGAAGGGCATAATGAAGAAGGATCAGCCGAGTGGCTCTTGTGGGAGAACAACTCCATTTGGCTCACTAACTTCACACACCATCAGGCTTCCAAGCAGCTCTCAAGGAAACTCAGTTTTCACACTCTATGCTTAGTGCCCTTTGACTACATTATCTAGGAATGAACCTGGTAGAGCATCCCACACAAACGAATGCTCCACATGCGGGTTTCACATGCCACCAACTCCACATTCTCAGGCAAATTCAGCGCCACAGCCATTTTCAGATAGCCCTCAATGCAAAGGCTCTAGACGCAAATACTGGTGTGAGAGCTAATTCAATCAAGGAAACACTGCATGTTGGTGAAGGGCATATTGAAGAAGGATCAGCCAAGTGGTTCTTGTGGGAGAACAGCTCCATTTGGCTCACTAACTTCACACACCACCAGGCTTCCCAGCAGCTCTCAAGGAAACTCAGTTTTCACACTCTATGCTTAGTGCCCTTTGAGTGCATTATCTAGGAATGAACCTGGTAGAGCATCCCACACAAACGAATGCTCCACATGCGGGTTTCACATGCCACCAACTCCACATTCTCAGGCAACTTCAGCGCCACAGCCGTTTTCAGATAGCCCTCAATGCAAAGGCTCTAGACGCAAATATTGGTGTGAGAGCTAATTCAATCAAGGAAACACTGCATGTTGGTGAAGGGCATATTGAAGAAGGATCAGCCGAGTGGTTCTTGTGGGAGAACAACTCCATTTGGCTCACTAACTTCACACACCATCAGGCTTCCAAGCAGCTCTCAAGGAAACTCAGTTTTCACACTCTATGCTTAGTGCCCTTTGAGTGCATTATCTAGGAATGAACCTGGTAGAGCATCCCACACAAACGAATGCTCCACATGCGGGTTTCACATGCCACCAACTCCACATTCTCAGGCAACTTCAGTGCCACAGCCGTTTTCAGATAGCCCTCAATGCAAAGGCACTAGACGCAAATATTGGTGTGAGAGCTAATTCAATCAAGGAAAACTGCATGTTGGTGAAGGGCATATTGAAGAAGGATCAGCCGAGTGGTTCTTGTGGGAGAACAACTCCATTTGGCTCACTAACTTCACACACCACCAGGCTTCCCAGCAGCTCTCAAGGAAACTCAGTTTTCACACTCTATGCTTAGTGCCCTTTGAGTGCATTATCTAGAAATGAACCTGGTAGAGCATCCCACACAAACGAATGCTCCACATGCGGGTTTCACATGCCACCAACTCCACATTCTCAGGCAACTTCAGCGCCACAGCCGTTTTCAGATAGCCCTCAATGCAAAGGCTCTAGACGCAAATATTGGTGTGAGAGCTAATTCAATCAAGGAAACACTGCATGTTGGTGAAGGGCATATTGAAGAAGGATCAGCCGAGTGGTTCTTGTGGGAGAACAACTCCATTTGGCTCACTAACTTCACACACCATCAGGCTTCCAAGCAGCTCTCAAGGAAACTCAGTTTTCACACTCTATGCTTAGTGCCCTTTGAGTGCATTATCTAGGAATGAACCTGGTAGAGCATCCCACACAAACGAATGCTCCACATGCGGGTTTCACATGCCACCAACTCCACATTCTCAGGCAAATTCAGCGCCACAGCCATTTTCAGATAGCCCTCAATGCAAAGGCTCTAGACGCAAATACTGGTGTGAGAGCTAATTCAATCAAGGAAACACTGCATGTTGGTGAAGGGCATATTGAAGAAGGATCAGCCAAGTGGTTCTTGTGGGAGAACAACTCCATTTGGCTCACTAACTTCACACACCACCAGGCTTCCCAGCAGCTCTCAAGGAAACTCAGTTTTCACACTCTATGCTTAGTGCCCTTTGAGTGCATTATCTAGGAATGAACCTGGTAGAGCATCCCACACAAACGAATGCTCCACATGCGGGTTTCACATGCCACCAACTCCACATTCTCAGGCAACTTCAGCGCCACAGCCGTTTTCAGATAGCCCTCAATGCAAAGGCTCTAGACGCAAATATTGGTGTGAGAGCTAATTCAATCAAGGAAACACTGCATGTTGGTGAAGGGCATATTGAAGAAGGATCAGCCGAGTGGTTCTTGTGGGAGAACAACTCCATTTGGCTCACTAACTTCACACACCATCAGGCTTCCAAGCAGCTCTCAAGGAAACTCAGTTTTCACACTCTATGCTTAGTGCCCTTTGAGTGCATTATCTAGGAATGAACCTGGTAGAGCATCCCACACAAACGAATGCTCCACATGCGGGTTTCACATGCCACCAACTCCACATTCACAGGCAACTTCAGCGCCACAGCCGTTTTCAGATAGCCCTCAATGCAAAGGCTCTAGACGCAAATATTGGTGTGAGAGCTAATTCAATCAAGGAAACACTGCATGTTGGTGAAGGGCATATTGAAGAAGGATCAGCCGAGTGGTTCTTGTGGGAGAACAACTCCATTTGGCTCACTAACTTCACACACCATCAGGCTTCCAAGCAGCTCTCAAGGAAACTCAGTTTTCACACTCTATGCTTAGTGCCCTTTGAGTGCATTATCTAGGAATGAACCTGGTAGAGCATCCCACACAAACGAATGCTCCACATGCGGGTTTCACATGCCACCAACTCCACATTCTCAGGCAACTTCAGTGCCACAGCCGTTTTCAGATAGCCCTCAATGCAAAGGCACTAGACGCAAATATTGGTGTGAGAGCTAATTTAATCAAGGAAAACTGCATGTTGGTGAAGGGCATATTGAAGAAGGATCAGCCGAGTGATTCCTGTGGGAGAACAACTCCATTTGGCTCACTAACTTCACACACCATCAGGCTTCCAAGCAGCTCTCAAGGAAACTCAGTTTTCACACTCTAGGCTTAGTGCCCTTTGAGTGCATTATCTAGGAATGAACCTGGTAGAGCATCCCACACAAACGAATGCTCCACATGCGGGTTTCACATGCCACCAACTCCACATTCTCAGGCAACTTCAGCGCCACAGCCATTTTCAGATAGCCCTCAATGCAAAGGCTCTAGACGCAAATACTGGTGTGAGAGCTAATTCAATCAAGGAAACACTGCATGTTGGTGAAGGGCATAATGAAGAAGGATCAGCCGAGTGGTTCTTGTGGGAGAACAACTCCATTTGGCTCACTAACTTCACACACCACCAGGCTTCCCAGCAGCTCTCAAGGAAACTCAGTTTTCACACTCTATGCTTAGTGCCCTTTGAGTGCATTATCTAGGAATGAACCTGGTAGAGCATCCCACACAAACGAATGCTCCACATGCGGGTTTCACATGCCACCAACTCCACATTCTCAGGCAACTTCAGCGCCACAGCCGTTTTCAGATAGCCCTCAATGCAAAGGCTCTAGACGCAAATATTGGTGTGAGAGCTAATTCAATCAAGGAAACACTGCATGTTGGTGAAGGGCATATTGAAGAAGGATCAGCCGAGTGGTTCTTGTGGGAGAACAACTCCATTTGGCTCACTAACTTCACACACCATCAGGCTTCCAAGCAGCTCTCAAGGAAACTCAGTTTTCACACTCTATGCTTAGTGCCCTTTGAGTGCATTATCTAGGAATGAACCTGGTAGAGCATCCCACACAAACGAATGCTCCACATGCGGGTTTCACATGCCACCAACTCCACATTCACAGGCAACTTCAGCGCCACAGCCGTTTTCAGATAGCCCTCAATGCAAAGGGTCTAGACGCAAATATTGGTGTGAGAGCTAATTCAATCAAGGAAACACTGCATGTTGGTGAAGGGCATATTGAAGAAGGATCAGCCGAGTGGTTCTTGTGGGAGAACAACTCCATTTGGCTCACTAACTTCACACACCATCAGGCTTCCAAGCAGCTCTCAAGGAAACTCAGTTTTCACACTCTATGCTTAGTGCCCTTTGAGTGCATTATCTAGGAATGAACCTGGTAGAGCATCCCACACAAACGAATGCTCCACATGCGGGTTTCACATGCCACCAACTCCACATTCTGAGGCAACTTCAGTGCCACAGCCGTTTTCAGATAGCCCTCAATGCAAAGGCACTAGACGCAAATATTGGTGTGAGAGCTAATTCAATCAAGGAAAACTGCATGTTGGTGAAGGGCATATTGAAGAAGGATCAGCCGAGTGATTCTTGTGGGAGAACAACTCCATTTGGCTCACTAACTTCACACACCATCAGGCTTCCAAGCAGCTCTCAAGGAAACTCAGTTTTCACACTCTAGGCTTAGTGCCCTTTGAGTGCATTATCTAGGAATGAACCTGGTAGAGCATCCCACACAAACGAATGCTCCACATGCGGGTTTCACATGCCACCAACTCCACATTCTCAGGCAACTTCAGCGCCACAGCCATTTTCAGATAGCCCTCAATGCAAAGGCTCTAGACGCAAATACTGGTGTGAGAGCTAATTCAATCAAGGAAACACTGCATGTTGGTGAAGGGCATAATGAAGAAGGATCAGCCGAGTGGTTCTTGTGGGAGAACAACTCCATTTGGCTCACTAACTTCACACACCATCAGGCTTCCAAGCAGCTCTCAAGGAAACTCAGTTTTCAACTCTATGCTTAGTGCCCTTTGACTACATTATCTAGGAATGAACCTGGTAGAGCATCCCACACAAACGAATGCTCCACATGCGGGTTTCACATGACACCAACTCCACATTCACAGGCAACTTCAGCGCCACAGCCGTTTTCAGATAGCCCTCAATGCAAAGGCTCTAGACGTAAATATTGGTATGAGAGCTAATTCAATCAAGGAAACACTGCATGTTGGTGAAGGGCATATTGAAGAAGGATCAGCCAAGTGGTTCTTGTGGGAGAACAACTCCATTTGGCTCACTAGCTTCACACACCATCAGGCTTCCAAGCAGCTCTCAAGGAAACTCAGTTTTCACACTCTATGCTTAGTGCCCTTTGAGTGCATTATCTAGGAATGAACCTGGTAGAGCATCCCACACAAACGAATGCTCCACATGCGGGTTTCACATGCCACCAACTCCACATTCTCAGCCAACTTCAGCACCACAGCCGTTTTCAGATAGCCCTCAATGCAAAGGCTCTAGACGCAAATATTGGTGTGAGAGCTAATTCAATCAAGGAAACACTGCATGTTGGTGAAGGGCATATTGAAGAAGGATCAGCCGAGTGGTTTTTTGTGGGAGAACAACTCCATTTGGCTCACTAACTTCACACACCATCAGGCTTCCAAGCAGCTCTCAAGGAAACTCAGTTATCATACTCTAGGCTTAGTGCCCTTTGAGTACCTAGGACTGAAATGAACCTGGTAGAGCATCCCACACAAACGAATGCTCCACATGCGGGTTTCACATGCCACCAACTCCACATTCACAGGCAACTTCAGCACCACAGCCGTTTTCAGATAGCCCTGAATGCAAAGGCTCTAGACGCAAATATTGGTGTGAGAGCTAATTCAATCAAGGAAACACTGCATGTTGGTGAAGGGCATATTGAAGAAGGATCAGCCGAGTGGTTCTTGTGGGAGAACAACTCCATTTGGCTCACTAACTTCACACACCATCAGGCTTCCAAGCAGCTCTCAAGGAAACTCAGTTTTCACAGTCTAGGCTTAGTGCCCTTTGACTACATTATCTAGGAATGAACCTGGTAGAGCATCCCACACAAACGAATGCTCCACATGCGGGTTTCACATGCCACCAACTCCACATTCTCAGGCAAATTCAGCGCCACAGCCATTTTCAGATAGCCCTCAATGCAAAGGCTCTAGACGCAAATACTGGTGTGAGAGCTAATTCAATCAAGGAAACACTGCATGTTGGTGAAGGGCATATTGAAGAAGGATCAGCCAAGTGGTTCTTGTGGGAGAACAACTCCATTTGGCTCACTAACTTCACACACCACCAGGCTTCCCAGCAGCTCTCAAGGAAACTCAGTTTTCACACTCTATGCTTAGTGCCCTTTGAGTGCATTATCTAGGAATGAACCTGGTAGAGCATCCCACACAAACGAATGCTCCACATGCGGGTTTCACATGCCACCAACTCCACATTCTCAGGCAACTTCAGCGCCACAGCCGTTTTCAGATAGCCCTCAATGCAAAGGCTCTAGACGCAAATATTGGTGTGAGAGCTAATTCAATCAAGGAAACACTGCATGTTGGTGAAGGGCATATTGAAGAAGGATCAGCCGAGTGGTTCTTGTGGCAGAACAACTCCATTTGGCTCACTAACTTCACACACCATCAGGCTTCCAAGCAGCTCTCAAGGAAACTCAGTTTTCACACTCTATGCTTAGTGCCCTTTGAGTGCATTATCTAGGAATGAACCTGGTAGAGCATCCCACACAAACGAATGCTCCACATGCGGGTTTCACATGCCACCAACTCCACATTCACAGGCAACTTCAGCGCCACAGCCGTTTTCAGATAGCCCTCAATGCAAAGGGTCTAGACGCAAATATTGGTGTGAGAGCTAATTCAATCAAGGAAACACTGCATGTTGGTGAAGGGCATATTGAAGAAGGATCAGCCGAGTGGTTCTTGTGGGAGAACAACTCCATTTGGCTCACTAACTTCACACACCATCAGGCTTCCAAGCAGCTCTCAAGGAAACTCAGTTTTCACACTCTATGCTTAGTGCCCTTTGAGTGCATTATCTAGGAATGAACCTGGTAGAGCATCCCACACAAACGAATGCTCCACATGCGGGTTTCACATGCCACCAACTCCACATTCTCAGGCAACTTCAGTGCCACAGCCGTTTTCAGATAGCCCTCAATGCAAAGGCACTAGACGCAAATATTGGTGTGAGAGCTAATTCAATCAAGGAAAACTGCATGTTGGTGAAGGGCATATTGAAGAAGGATCAGCCGAGTGATTCTTGTGGGAGAACAACTCCATTTGGCTCACTAACTTCACACACCATCAGGCTTCCAAGCAGCTCTCAAGGAAACTCAGTTTTCACACTCTAGGCTTAGTGCCCTTTGAGTGCATTATCTAGGAATGAACCTGGTAGAGCATCCCACACAAACGAATGCTCCACATGCGGGTTTCACGTGCCACCAACTCCACATTCACAGGCAACTTCAGCGCCACAGCCGTTTTCAGATAGCCCTCAATGCAAAGGCTCTAGACGCAAATATTGGTATGAGAGCTAATTCAATCAAGGAAACACTGCATGCTGGTGAAGGGCATATTGAAGAAGGATCAGCCAAGTGGTTCTTGTGGGAGAACAACTCCATTTGGCTCACTAGCTTCACACACCATCAGGCTTCCAAGCAGCTCTCAAGGAAACTCAGTTTTCACACTCTATGCTTAGTGCCCTTTGAGTGCATTATCTAGGAATGAACCTGGTAGAGCATCCCACACAAACGAATGCTCCACATGCGGGTTTCACATGCCACCAACTCCACATTCTCAGGCAACTTCAGCACCACAGCCGTTTTCAGATAGCCCTCAATGCAAAGGCTCTTGACGCAAATATTGGTGTGAGAGCTAATTCAATCAAGGAAACACTGCATGTTGGTGAAGGGCATATTAAAGAAGGATCAGCCGAGTGGTTTTTTGTGGGAGAACAACTCCATTTGGCTCACTAACTTCACACACCATCAGGCTTCCAAGCAGCTCTCAAGGAAACTCAGTTATCATACTCTAGGCTTAGTGCCCTTTGAGTACCTAGGACTGAAATGAACCTGGTAGAGCATCCCACACAAACGAATGCTCCACATGCGGGTTTCACATGCCACCAACTCCACATTCACAGGCAACTTCAGCACCACAGCCGTTTTCAGATAGCCCTCAATGCAAAGGCTCTAGACGCAAATATTGGTGTGAGAGCTAATTCAATCAAGGAAACACTGCATGTTGGTGAAGGGCATATTGAAGAAGGATCAGCCGAGTGGTTCTTGTGGGAGAACAACTCCATTTGGCTCACTAACTTCACACACCATCAGGCTTCCAAGCAGCTCTCAAGGAAACTCAGTTTTCACACTCTATGCTTAGTGCCCTTTGAGTGCCTAGGACTAAAATGAAGCTTGGTGAGCATCCCACACAAACGAATGCTCCACATGCGGGTTTCACATGCCAACAACTCCACATTCTCAGGCAACTTCAGCGCCACAGCCGTTTTCAGATAGCCCTCAATGCAAAGGCTCTAGACGCAAATACTGGTGTGAGAGCTAATTCAATCAAGGAAACACTGCATGTTGGTGAAGGGCATAATGAAGAAGGATCAGCCGAGTGGCTCTTGTGGGAGAACAACTCCATTTGGCTCACTAACTTCACACACCATCAGGCTTCCAAGCAGCTCTCAAGGAAACTCAGTTTTCACACTCTATGCTTAGTGCCCTTTGACTACATTATCTAGGAATGAACCTGGTAGAGCATCCCACACAAACGAATGCTCCACATGCGGGTTTCACATGCCACCAACTCCACATTCTCAGGCAACTTCAGCGCCACAGCCGTTTTCAGATAGCCCTCAATGCAAAGGCTCTAGACGCAAATACTGGTGTGAGAGCTAATTCAATCAAGGAAACACTGCATGTTGGTGAAGGGCATATTGAAGAAGGATCAGCCAAGTGGTTCTTGTGGGAGAACAACTCCATTTGGCTCACTAACTTCACACACCACCAGGCTTCCCAGCAGCTCTCAAGGAAACTCAGTTTTCACACTCTATGCTTAGTGCCCTTTGAGTGCATTATCTAGGAATGAACCTGGTAGAGCATCCCACACAAACGAATGCTCCACATGCGGGTTTCACATGCCACCAACTCCACATTCTCAGGCAACTTCAGCGCCACAGCCGTTTTCAGATAGCCCTCAATGCAAAGGCTCTAGACGCAAATATTGGTGTGAGAGCTAATTCAATCAAGGAAACACTGCATGTTGGTGAAGGGCATATTGAAGAAGGATCAGCCGAGTGGTTCTTGTGGGAGAACAACTCCATTTGGCTCACTAACTTCACACACCATCAGGCTTCCAAGCAGCTCTCAAGGAAACTCAGTTTTCACACTCTATGCTTAGTGCCCTTTGACTACATTATCTAGGAATGAACCTGGTAGAGCATCCCACACAAACGAATGCTCCACATGCGGGTTTCACATGCCACCAACTCCACATTCTCAGGCAACTTCAGCGCCACAGCCATTTTCAGATAGCCCTCAATGCAAAGGCTCTAGACGCAAATACTGGTGTGAGAGCTAATTCAATCAAGGAAACACTGCATGTTGGTGAAGGGCATATTGAAGAAGGATCAGCCAAGTGGTTCTTGTGGGAGAACAACTCCATTTGGCTCACTAACTTCACACACCACCAGGCTTCCCAGCAGCTCTCAAGGAAACTCAGTTTTCACACTCTATGCTTAGTGCCCTTTGAGTGCATTATCTAGGAATGAACCTGGTAGAGCATCCCACACAAACGAATGCTCCACATGCGGGTTTCACATGCCACCAACTCCACATTCTCAGGCAACTTCAGCGCCACAGCCGTTTTCAGATAGCCCTCAATGCAAAGGCTCTAGACGCAAATATTGGTGTGAGAGCTAATTCAATCAAGGAAACACTGCATGTTGGTGAAGGGCATATTGAAGAAGGATCAGCCGAGTGGTTCTTGTGGGAGAACAACTCCATTTGGCTCACTAACTTCACACACCATCAGGCTTCCAAGCAGCTCTCAAGGAAACTCAGTTTTCACACTCTATGCTTAGTGCCCTTTGAGTGCATTATCTAGGAATGAACCTGGTAGAGCATCCCACACAAACGAATGCTCCACATGCGGGTTTCACATGCCACCAACTCCACATTCACAGGCAACTTCAGCGCCACAGCCGTTTTCAGATAGCCCTCAATGCAAAGGGTCTAGACGCAAATATTGGTGTGAGAGCTAATTCAATCAAGGAAACACTGCATGTTGGTGAAGGGCATATTGAAGAAGGATCAGCCGAGTGGTTCTTGTGGGAGAACAACTCCATTTGGCTCACTAACTTCACACACCATCAGGCTTCCAAGCAGCTCTCAAGGAAACTCAGTTTTCACACTCTATGCTTAGTGCCCTTTGAGTGCATTATCTAGGAATGAACCTGGTAGAGCATCCCACACAAACGAATGCTCCACATGCGGGTTTCACATGCCACCAACTCCACATTCTCAGGCAACTTCAGTGCCACAGCCGTTTTCAGATAGCCCTCAATGCAAAGGCACTAGACGCAAATATTGGTGTGAGAGCTAATTCAATCAAGGAAAACTGCATGTTGGTGAAGGGCATATTGAAGAAGGATCAGCCGAGTGATTCTTGTGGGAGAACAACTCCATTTGGCTCACTAACTTCACACACCATCAGGCTTCCAAGCAGCTCTCAAGGAAACTCAGTTTTCACACTCTAGGCTTAGTGCCCTTTGAGTGCATTATCTAGGAATGAACCTGGTAGAGCATCCCACACAAACGAATGCTCCACATGCGGGTTTCACATGCCACCAACTCCACATTCTCAGGCAACTTCAGCGCCACAGCCATTTTCAGATAGCCCTCAATGCAAAGGCTCTAGACGCAAATACTGGTGTGAGAGCTAATTCAATCAAGGAAACACTGCATGTTGGTGAAGGGCATAATGAAGAAGGATCAGCCGAGTGGTTCTTGTGGGAGAACAACTCCATTTGGCTCACTAACTTCACACACCATCAGGCTTCCAAGCAGCTCTCAAGGAAACTCAGTTTTCAACTCTATGCTTAGTGCCCTTTGACTACATTATCTAGGAATGAACCTGGTAGAGCATCCCACACAAACGAATGCTCCACATGCGGGTTTCACATGCCACCAACTCCACATTCACAGGCAACTTCAGCACCACAACCGTTTTCAGATTGCCCTCAATGCAAAGGGTCTAGACGCAAATATTGGTGTGAGAGCTAATTCAATCAAGGAAACACTGCATGTTGGTGAAGGGCATATTGAAGAAGGATCAGCCGAGTGGTTCTTGTGGGAGAACAACTCCATTTGGCTCACTAACTTCACACACCATCAGGCTTCCAAGCAGCTCTCAAGGAAACTCAGTTTTCACACTCTATGCTTAGTGCCATTTGAGTGCCTAGGACTAAAATGAAGCTTGGTGAGCATCCCACACAAACAAATGCTCCACATGCGGGTTTCACATGCCACCAACTCCACATTCACAGGCAACTTCAGCGCCACAGCCGTTTTCAGATAGCCCTCAATGCAAAGGCTCTAGACGCAAATATTGGTGTGAGAGCTAATTCAATCAAGGAAACACTGCATGTTGGTGAAGGGCATATTGAAGAAGGATCAGCCGAGTGGTTCTTGTGGGAGAACAACTCCATTTGGCTCACTAACTTCACACACCATCAGGCTTCCAAGCAGCTCTCAAGGAAACTCAGTTTTCACACTCTATGCTTAGTGCCCTTTGAGTGCATTATCTAGGAATGAACCTGGTAGAGCATCCCACACAAACGAATGCTCCACATGCGGGTTTCACATGCCACCAACTCCACATTCACAGGCAACTTCAGCGCCACAGCCGTTTTCAGATAGCCCTCAATGCAAAGGCTCTAGACGCAAATATTGGTGTGAGAGCTAATTCAATCAAGGAAACACTGCATGTTGGTGAAGGGCATATTGAAGAAGGATCAGCTGAGTGGTTCTTGTGGGAGAACAACTCCATTTGGCTCACTAACTTCACACACCATCAGGCTTCCAAGCAGCTCTCAAGGAAACTCAGTTTTCACACTCTAGGCTTAGTGCCCTTTGAGTGCATTATCTAGGAATGAACCTGGTAGAGCATCCCACACAAACGAATGCTCCACATGCGGGTTTCACATGCCACTAACTCCACATTCTCAGGCAACTTCAGCACCACAGCCGTTTTCAGATAGCCCTCAATGCAAAGGCTCTAGACGCAAATATTGGTGTGAGAGCTAATTCAATCAAGGAAACACTGCATGTTGGTGAAGGGCATATTGAAGAAGGATCAGCCGAGTGGTTCTTGTGGGAGAACAACTCCATTTGGCTCACTAACTTCACACACCATCAGGCTTCCAAGCAGCTCTCAAGGAAACTCAGTTTTCACACTCTATGCTTAGTGCCCTTTGAGTGCATTATCTAGGAATGAACCTGGTAGAGCATCCCACACAAACGAATGCTCCACATGCGGGTTTCACATGCCACCAACTCCACATTCTCAGGCAACTTCAGCGCCACAGCCGTTTTCAGATAGCCCTCAATGCAAAGGCTCTAGACACAAATATTGGTATGAGAGCTAATTCAATCAAGGAAAACTGCATGTTGGTGAAGGGCATATTGAAGAAGGATCAGCCAAGTGGTTCTTGTGGGAGAACAACTCCATTTGGCTCACTAACTTCACACACCATCAGGCTTCCAAGCAGCTCTCAAGGAAACTCAGTTTTCACACTCTAGGCTTAGTGCCCTTTGAGTGCATTATCTAGGAATGAACCTGGTAGAGCATCCCACACAAACAAATGCTCCACATGCGGGTTTCACATGCCACCAACTCCACATTCTCAGGCAACTTCAGCGCCACAGCCGTTTTCAGATAGCCCTCAATGCAAAGGCTCTAGACGCAAATACTGGTGTGAGAGCTAATTCAATCAAGGAAACACTGCATGTTGGTGAAGGGCATAATGAAGAAGGATCAGCCGAGTGGTTCTTGTGGGAGAACAACTCCATTTGGCTCACTAACTTCACACACCATCAGGCTTCCAAGCAGCTCTCAAGGAAACTCAGTTTTCAACTCTATGCTTAGTGCCCTTTGAGTGCATTATCTAGGAATGAACCTGGTAGAGCATCCCACACAAACGAATGCTCCACATGCGGGTTTCACATGCCACCAACTCCACATTCACAGGCAACTTCAGCGCCACAGCCGTTTTCAGATAGCCCTCAATGCAAAGGCTCTAGACGCAAATATTGGTGTGAGAGCTAATTCAATCAAGGAAACACTGCATGTTGGTGAAGGGCATATTGAAGAAGGATCAGCCGAGTGGTTCTTGTGGGAGAACAACTCCATTTGGCTCACTAACTTCACACACCATCAGGCTTCCAAGCAGCTCTCAAGGAAACTCAGTTTTCACACTCTATGCTTAGTGCCCTTTGAGTGCATTATCTAGGAATGAACCTGGTAGAGTATCCCACACAAACGAATGCTCCACATGCGGGTTTCACATGCCACCAACTCCACATTCACAGGCAACTTCAGCACCACAACCGTTTTCAGATTGCCCTCAATGCAAAGGGTCTAGACGCAAATATTGGTGTGAGAGCTAATTCAATCAAGGAAACACTGCATGTTGGTGAAGGGCATATTGAAGAAGGATCAGCCGAGTGGTTCTTGTGGGAGAACAACTCCATTTGGCTCACTAACTTCACACACCATCAGGCTTCCAAGCAGCTCTCAAGGAAACTCAGTTTTCACACTCTATGCTTAGTGCCACTTGAGTGCCTAGGACTAAAATGAAGCTTGGTGAGCATTCCACACAAACAAATGCTCCACATGCGGGTTTCACATGCCACCAACTCCACATTCACAGGCAACTTCAGCGCCACAGCCGTTTTCAGATAGCCCTCAATGCAAAGGCTCTAGACGCAAATATTGGTGTGAGAGCTAATTCAATCAAGGAAACACTGCATGTTGGTGAAGGGCATATTGAAGAAGGATCAGCCAAGTGGTTCTTGTGGGAGAACAACTCCATTTGGCTCACTAACTTCACACACCATCAGGCTTCCAAGCAGCTCTCAAGGAAACTCAGTTTTCACACTCTATGCTTAGTGCCCTTTGAGTGCATTATCTAGGAATGAACCTGGTAGAGCATCCCACACAAACGAATGCTCCACATGCGGGTTTCACATGCCACCAACTCCACATTCACAGGCAACTTCAGCGCCACAGCCGTTTTCAGATAGCCCTCAATGCAAAGGCTCTAGACGCAAATATTGGTGTGAGAGCTAATTCAATCAAGGAAACACTGCATGTTGGTGAAGGGCATATTGAAGAAGGATCAGCCGAGTGGTTCTTGTGGGAGAACAACTCCATTTGGCTCACTAACTTCACACACCATCAGGCTTCCAAGCAGCTCTCAAGGAAACTCAGTTTTCACACTCTAGGCTTAGTGCCCTTTGAGTGCATTATCTAGGAATGAACCTGGTAGAGCATCCCACACAAACGAATGCTCCACATGCGGGTTTCACATGCCACTAACTCCACATTCTCAGGCAACTTCAGCGCCACAGCCGTTTTCAGATAGCCCTCAATGCAAAGGCTCTAGACGCAAATATTGGTGTGAGAGCTAATTCAATCAAGGAAACACTGCATGTTGGTGAAGGGCATATTGAAGAAGGATCAGCCGAGTGGTTCTTGTGGGAGAACAACTCCATTTGGCTCACTAACTTCACACACCATCAGGCTTCCAAGCAGCTCTCAAGGAAACTCAGTTTTCACACTCTATGCTTAGTGCCCTTTGAGTGCATTATCTAGGAATGAACCTGGTAGAGCATCCCACACAAACGAATGCTCCACATGCGGGTTTCACATGCCACCAACTCCACATTCTCAGGCAACTTCAGCGCCACAGCCGTTTTCAGATAGCCCTCAATGCAAAGGCTCTAGACGGAAGTATTGGTGTGAGAGCTAATTCAATCAAGGAAACACTGCATGTTGGTGAAGGGCATATTGAAGAAGGATCAGCCGAGTGGTTCTTGTGGGAGAACAACTCCATTTGGCTCACTAACTTCACACACCATCAGGCTTCCAAGCAGCTCTCAAGGAAACTCAGTTTTCACACTCTAGGCTTAGTGCCCTTTGAGTGCATTATCTAGGAATGAACCTGGTAGAGCATCCCACACAAACAAATGCTCCACATGCGGGTTTCACATGCCACCAACTCCACATTCTCAGGCAACTTCAGCGCCACAGCCGTTTTCAGATAGCCCTCAATGCAAAGGCTCTAGACGCAAATACTGGTGTGAGAGCTAATTCAATCAAGGAAACACTGCATGTTGGTGAAGGGCATAATGAAGAAGGATCAGCCGAGTGGTTCTTGTGGGAGAACAACTCCATTTGGCTCACTAACTTCACACACCATCAGGCTTCCAAGCAGCTCTCAAGGAAACTCAGTTTTCAACTCTATGCTTAGTGCCCTTTGAGTGCATTATCTAGGAATGAACCTGGTAGAGCATCCCACACAAACGAATGCTCCACATGCGGGTTTCACATGCCACCAACTCCACATTCACAGGCAACTTCAGCGCCACAGCCGTTTTCAGATAGCCCTCAATGCAAAGGCTCTAGACGCAAATATTGGTGTGAGAGCTAATTCAATCAAGGAAACACTGCATGTTGGTGAAGGGCATATTGAAGAAGGATCAGCCGAGTGGTTCTTGTGGAGAACAACTCCATTTGGCTCACTAACTTCACACACCATCAGGCTTCCAAGCAGCTCTCAAGGAAACTCAGTTTTCACGCTCTAGGCTTAGTGCCCTTTGAGTGCCTAGGACTAAAATGAAGCTTGGTGAGCATCCCACACAAACGAATGCTCCACATGCGGGTTTCACATGCCACCAACTCCACATTCTCAGGCAACTTCAGCACCACAGCCGTTTTCAGATAGCCCTCAATGCAAAGGCTCTAGACGCAAATATTGGTGTGAGAGCTAATTCAATCAAGGAAACACTGCATGTTGGTGAAGGGCATATTGAAGAAGGATCAGCCGAGTGTTTTTTTGTAGGAGAACAACTCCATTTGGCTCACTAACTTCACACACCATCAGGCTTCCAAGCAGCTCTCAAGGAAACTCAGTTTTCACACTCTATGCTTAGTGCCCTTTGAGTACCTAGGACTGAAATGAACCTGGTAGAGCATCCCACACAAACGAATGCTCCACATGCGGGTTTCACATGCCACCAACTCCACATTCACAGGCAACTTCAGCACCACAGCCGTTTTCAGATTGCCCTCAATGCAAAGGCTCTAGACGCAAATATTGGTGTGAGAGCTAATTCAATCAAGGAAACACTGCATGTTGGTGAAGGGCATATTGAAGAAGGATCAGCGAGTGGTTCTTGTGGGAGAACAACTCCATTTGGCTCACTAACTTCACACACCATCAGGCTTCCAAGCAGCTCTCAAGGAAACTCAGTTTTCACACTCTATGCTTAGTGCCCTTTGAGTGCCTAGGACTAAAATGAAGCTTGGTGAGCATCCCACACAAACGAATGCTCCACATGCGGGTTTCACATGCCACCAACTCCACATTCTCAGGCAACTTCAGCGCCACAACCGTTTTCAGATAGCCCTCAATGCAAAGGCTCTAGACGCAAATATTGGTGTGAGAGCTAATTCAATCAAGGAAACACTGCATGTTGGTGAAGGGCATATTGAAGAAGGATCGGCCGAGTGGTTCTTGTGGGAGAACAACTCCATTTGGCTCACTAACTTCACACACCATCAGGCTTCCAAGCAGCTCTCAAGGAAACTCAGTTTTCACACTCTATGCTTAGTGCCCTTTGAGTGCATTATCTAGGAATGAACCTGGTAGAGCATCCCACACAAACGAATGCTCCACATGCGGGTTTCACATGCCACCAACTCCACATTGACAGGCAACTAAATCACCACAGCCGTTTTCAGATAGCCCTGAATGCAAAGGCTCTAGACGCAAATATTGGTGTGAGAGCTAATTCAATCAAGGAAACACTGCATGTTGGTGAAGGGCATATTGAAGAAGGATCAGCCAAGTGGTTCTTGTGGGAGAACAACTCCATTTGGCTCACTAACTTCACACACCATCAGGCTTCCAAGCAGCTCTCAAGGAAACTCAGTTTTCACACTCTATGCTTAGTGCCCTTTGAGTGCATTATCTAGGAATGAACCTGGTAGAGCATCCCACACAAACGAATGCTCCACATGCGGGTTTCACATGCCACCAACTCCACATTCACAGGCAACTTCAGCACCACAGCCGTTTTCAGATTGCCCTCAATGCAAAGGCTCTAGACGCAAATATTGGTGTGAGAGCTAATTCAATCAAGGAAACACTGCATGTTGGTGAAGGGCATATTGAAGAAGGATCAGCCGAGTGGTTCTTGTGGGAGAACAACTCCATTTGGCTCACTAACTTCACACACCATCAGGCTTCCAAGCAGCTCTCAAGGAAACTCAGTTTTCACACTCTATGCTTAGTGCCCTTTGAGTGCATTATCTAGGAATGAACCTGGTAGAGCATCCCACACAAACGAATGCTCCACATGCGGGTTTCACATGCCACCAACTCCACATTCACAGGCAACTTCAGCACCACAGCCGTTTTCAGATTGCCCTCAATGCAAAGGCTCTAGACGCAAATATTGGTGTGAGAGCTAATTCAATCAAGGAAACACTGCATGTTGGTGAAGGGCATATTGAAGAAGGATCAGCCGAGTGGTTCTTGTGGGAGAACAACTCCATTTGGCTCACTAACTTCACACACCATCAGGCTTCCAAGCAGCTCTCAAGGAAACTCAGTTTTCACACTCTATGCTTAGTGCCCTTTGAGTGCATTATCTAGGAATGAACCTGGTAGAGCATCCCACACAAACGAATGCTCCACATGCGGGTTTCACATGCCACCAACTCCACATTCTCAGGCAACTTCAGCGCCACAGCCGTTTTCAGATTGCCCTCAATGCAAAGGCTCTAGACGCAAATATTGGTGTCAGAGCTAATTCAATCAAGGAAACACTGCATGTTGGTGAAGGGCATATTGAAGAAGGATCAGCCGAGTGGTTCTTGTGGGAGAACAACTCCATTTGGCTCACTAACTTCACACACCATCAGGCTTCCAAGCAGCTCTCAAGGAAACTCAGTTTTCACACTCTATGCTTAGTGCCCTTTGAGTGCATTATCTAGGAATGAACCTGGTAGAGCATCCCACACAAACGAATGCTCCACATGCGGGTTTCACATGCTACCAACTCCACATTCTCAGGCAACTTCAGCACCACAGCCGTTTTCAAATAGCCCTCAATGCAAAGGGTCTAGACGCAAATATTGGTGTGAGAGCTAATTCAATCAAGGAAACACTGCATGTTGGTGAAGGGCATATTGAAGAAGGATCAGCCGAGTGGTTCTTGTGGGAGAACAACTCCATTTGGCTCACTAACTTCACACACCATCAGGCTTCGAAGCAGCTCTCAAGGAAACTCAGTTATCATACTCTAGGCTTAGTGCCCTTTGAGTACCTAGGACTGAAATGAACCTGGTAGAGCATCCCACACAAACGAATGCTCCACATGCGGGTTTCACATGCCACCAACTCCACATTCACAGGCAACTTCAGCGCCACAGCCATTTTCAGATAGCCCTCAATGCAAAGGCTCTAGACGCAAATATTGGTGTGAGAGCTAATTCAATCAAGGAAACACTGCATGTTGGTGAAGGGCATATTGAAGAAGGATCAGCCGAGTGGTTCTTGTGGGAGAACAACTCCATTTGGCTCACTAACTTCACACACCATCAGGCTTCCAAGCAGCTCTCAAGGAAACTCAGTTTTCACACTCTATGCTTAGTGCCCTTTGAGTGCATTATCTAGGAATGAACCTGGTAGAGTATCCCACACAAACGAATGCTCCACATGCGGGTTTCACATGCCACCAACTCCACATTCACAGGCAACTTCAGCACCACAACCGTTTTCAGATTGCCCTCAATGCAAAGGGTCTAGACGCAAATATTGGTGTGAGAGCTAATTCAATCAAGGAAACACTGCATGTTGGTGAAGGGCATATTGAAGAAGGATCAGCCGAGTGGTTCTTGTGGGAGAACAACTCCATTTGGCTCACTAACTTCACACACCATCAGGCTTCCAAGCAGCTCTCAAGGAAACTCAGTTTTCACACTCTATGCTTAGTGCCATTTGAGTGCCTAGGACTAAAATGAAGCTTGGTGAGCATCCCACACAAACAAATGCTCCACATGCGGGTTTCACATGCCACCAACTCCACATTCACAGGCAACTTCAGCGCCACAGCCGTTTTCAGATAGCCCTCAATGCAAAGGCTCTAGACGCAAATATTGGTGTGAGAGCTAATTCAATCAAGGAAACACTGCATGTTGGTGAAGGGCATATTGAAGAAGGATCAGCCAAGTGGTTCTTGTGGGAGAACAACTCCATTTGGCTCACTAACTTCACACACCATCAGGCTTCCAAGCAGCTCTCAAGGAAACTCAGTTTTCACACTCTATGCTTAGTGCCCTTTGAGTGCATTATCTAGGAATGAACCTGGTAGAGCATCCCACACAAACGAATGCTCCACATGCGGGTTTCACATGCCACCAACTCCACATTGACAGGCAACTTCAGCGCCACAGCCGTTTTCAGACAGCCCTCAATGCAAAGGCTCTAGACGCAAATATTGGTGTGAGAGCTAATTCAATCAAGGAAACACTGCATGTTGGTGAAGGGCATATTGAAGAAGGATCAGCCGAGTGGTTCTTGTGGGAGAACAACTCCATTTGGCTCACTAACTTCACACACCATCAGGCTTCCAAGCAGCTCTCAAGGAAACTCAGTTTTCACACTCTAGGCTTAGTGCCCTTTGAGTGCATTATCTAGGAATGAACCTGGTAGAGCATCCCACACAAACGAATGCTCCACATGCGGGTTTCACATGCCACTAACTCCACATTCTCAGGCAACTTCAGCGCCACAGCCGTTTTCAGATAGCCCTCAATGCAAAGGCTCTAGACGCAAATATTGGTGTGAGAGCTAATTCAATCAAGGAAACACTGCATGTTGGTGAAGGGCATATTGAAGAAGGATCAGCCGAGTGGTTCTTGTGGGAGAACAACTCCATTTGGCTCACTAACTTCACACACCATCAGGCTTCCAAGCAGCTCTCAAGGAAACTCACTTTTCACACTCTATGCTTAGTGCCCTTTGAGTGCATTATCTAGGAATGAACCTGGTAGAGCATCCCACACAAACGAATGCTCCACATGCGGGTTTCACATGCCACCAACTCCACATTCTCAGGCAACTTCAGCGCCACAGCCGTTTTCAGATAGCCCTCAATGCAAAGGCTCTAGACGCAAGTATTGGTGTGAGAGCTAATTCAATCAAGGAAAACTGCATGTTGGCGAAGGGCATATTGAAGAAGGATCAGCCAAGTGGTTCTTGTGGGAGAACAACTCCATTTGGCTCACTAACTTCACACACCATCAGGCTTCCAAGCAGCTCTCAA
>NW_026701870.1:0-70010 GCF_030435755.1 Ochotona princeps | reverse complement strand
AAATGAACCTGGTAGAGCATCCCACACAAACGAATGCTCCACATGCGGGTTTCACATGCCACCAACTCCACATTCACAGGCAACTTCAGCGCCACAGCCGTTTTCAGATAGCCCTCAATGCAAAGGCTCTAGACGCAAATATTGGTGTGAGAGCTAATTCAATCAAGGAAACACTGCATGTTGGTGAAGGGCATATTGAAGAAGGATCAGCCGAGTGGTTCTTGTGGGAGAACAACTCCATTTGGCTCACTAACTTCACACACCATCAGGCTTCCAAGCAGCTATCAAGGAAACACAGTTTTCACACTCTATGCTTAGTGCCCTTTCTTTGGCTAGGACTGAAATGAACCTGGTAGAGCATCCCACACAAACGAATGCTCCACATGCGGGTTTCACATGCCACCAACTCCACATTCACAGGCAACTTCAGCGCCACAGCCGTTTTCAGATAGCCCTCAATGCAAAGGCTCTAGACGCAAATATTGGTGTGAGAGCTAATTCAATCAAGGAAACACTGCATGTTGGTGAAGAGCATATTGAAGAAGGATCAGCCGAGTGGTTCTTGTGGGAGAACAACTCCATTTGGCTCACTAACTTCACACACCATCAGGCTTCCAAGCAGCTCTCAAGGAAACTCAGTTTTCACACTCTATGCTTAGTGCCCTTTGAGTGCATTATCTAGGAATGAACCTGGTAGAGCATCCCACACAAACGAATGCTCCACATGCGGGTTTCACATGCCACCAACTCCACATTCACAGGCAACTTCAGCGCCACAGCCGTTTTCAGATAGCCCTCAATGCAAAGGCTCTAGACGCAAATATTGGTGTGAGAGCTAATTGAATCAAGGAAACACTGCATGTTGGTGAAGGGCATATTGAAGAAGGATCAGCCGAGTGGTTCTTGTGGGAGAACAACTCCATTTGGCTCACTAACTTCACACACCATCAGGCTTCCAAGCAGCTCTCAAGGAAACTCAGTTTTCACACTCTATGCTTAGTGCCCTTTGAGTGCATTATCTAGGAATGAACCTGGTAGAGCATCCCACACAAACGAATGCTCCACATGCGGGTTTCACATGCCACCAACTCCACTTTCACAGGCAACTTCAGCGCCACAGCCGTTTTCAGATAGCCCTCAATGCAAAGGCTCTAGACGCAAATATTGGTGTGAGAGCTAATTCAATCAAGGAAACACTGCATGTTGGAGAAGGGCATATTGAAGAAGGATCAGCCGAGTGGTTCTTGTGGGAGAACAACTCCATTTGGCTCACTAACTTCACACACCATCAGGCTTCCAAGCAGCTCTCAAGGAAACTCAGTTTTCACACTCTATGCTTAGTGCCCTTTCTTTGGCTAGGACTGAAATGAACCTGGTAGAGCATCCCACACAAACGAATGCTCCACATGCGGGTTTCACATGCCACCAACTCCACATTCTCAGGCAACTTCAGCGCCACAGCCGTTTTCAGATAGCCCTCAATGCAAAGTCTCTAGACGCAAATATTGGTGTGAGAGCTAATTCAATCAAGGAAACATGGCATGTTGGTGAAGGGCATATTGAAGAAGGATCAGCCGAGTGGTTCTTGTGGGAGAACAACTCCATTTGGCTCACTAACTTCACACACCATCAGGCTTCCAAGCAGCTCTCAAGGAAACTCAGTTTTCACACTCTATGCTTAGTGCCCTTTGTATGGCTAGGACTGAAATGAACCTGGTAGAGCATCCCACACAAACGAATGCTCCACATGCGGGTTTCACATGCCACCAACTCCACATTCACAGGCAACTTCAGCGCCACAGCCGTTTTCAGATAGCCCTCAAAGCAAAGGCTCTAGACGCAAATATTGGTGTGAGAGCTAATTCAATGAAGGAAACACTGCATGTTGGTGAAGGGCATATTGAAGAAGAATCAGCCGAGTGGTTCTTGTGGGAGAACAACTCCATTTGGCTCACTAACGTCACACACCATCAGGCTTCCAAGCAGCTCTCAAGGAAACTCAGTTTTCACACTCTATGCTTAGTGCCCTTTGAGTGCATTATCTAGGAATGAACCTGGTAGAGCATCCCACACAAACGAATGCTCCACATGCGGGTTTCACATGCCACCAACTCCACATTCACAGGCAACTTCAGCGCCACAGCCGTTTTCAGATAGCCCTCAATGCAAAGGCTCTAGACGCAAATATTGGTGTGAGAGCTAATTGAATCAAGGAAACACTGCATGTTGGTGAAGGGCATATTGAAGAAGGATCAGCCGAGTGGTTCTTGTGGGAGAACAACTCCATTTGGCTCACTAACTTCACACACCATCAGGCTTCCAAGCAGCTCTCAAGGAAACTCAGTTTTCACACTCTATGCTTAGTGCCGTTTGAGTGCATTATCTAGGAATGAACCTGGTAGAGCATCCCACACAAACGAATGCTCCACATGCGGGTTTCACATGCCACCAACTCCACATTCACAGGCAACTTCAGCGCCACAGCCGTTTTCAGATAGCCCTCAATGCAAAGGCTCTAGACGCAAATATTGGTGTGAGAGCTAATTCAATCAAGGAAACACTGCATGTTGGTGAAGGGCATATTGAAGAAGGATCAGCCGAGTGGTTCTTGTGGGAGAACAACTCCATTTGGCTCACTAACTTCACACCATCAGGCTTCGAAGCAGCTCTCAAGGAAACTCAGTTTTCACACTCTATGCTTAGTGCCCTTTGTATGGCTACGAATGTAATGAACCTGGTAGAGCATCCCACACAAACGAATGCTCCACATGCGGGTTTCACATGCCACCAACTCCACATTCACAGGCAACTTCAGCGCCACAGCCGTTTTCAGATAGCCCTCAATGCAAAGGCTCTAGACGCAAATATTGGTGTGAGAGCTAATTCAATCAAGGAAACACTGCATGTTGGAGAAGGGCATATTGAAGAAGGATCAGCCGAGTGGTTCTTGTGGGAGAACAACTCCATTTGGCTCACTAACTTCACACACCATCAGGCTTCCAAGCAGCTCTCAAGGAAACTCAGTTTTCACACTCTATGCTTAGTGCCCTTTCTTTGGCTACGACTGAAATGAACCTGGTAGAGCATCCCACACAAACGAATGCTCCACATGCGGGTTTCACATGCCACCAATTCCACATTCTCAGGCAACTTCAGCGCCACAGCCGTTTTCAGATAGCCCTCAATGCAAAGGCTCTAGACGCAAATATTGGTGTGAGAGCTAATTCAATCAAGGAAACATGGCATGTTGGTGAAGGGCATATTGAAGAAGGATCAGCCGAGTGGTTCTTGTGGGAGAACAACTCCATTTGGCTCACTAACTTCACACCATCAGGCTTCCAAGCAGCTCTCAAGGAAACTCAGTTTTCACACTCTATGCTTAGTGCCGTTTGAGTGCCTAGGACTGAAATAAAGTTTGGTCAGCATCCCACACAAACGAATGCTCCACATGCGGGTTTCACATGCCACCAACTCCACATTCACAGGCAACTTCAGCGCCACAGCCGTTTTCAGATAGCCCTCAATGCAAAGGCTCTAGACGCAAATATTGGTGTGAGAGCTAATTCAATGAAGGAAACACTGCATGTTGGTGAAGGGCATATTGAAGAAGAATCAGCCGAGTGGTTCTTGTGGGAGAACAACTCCATTTGGCTCACTAACTTCACACACCATCAGGCTTCCAAGCAGCTCTCAAGGAAACTCAGTTTTCACACTCTATGCTTAGTGCCCTTTGAGTGCATTATCTTGGAATGAACCTGGTAGAGCATCCCACACAAACGAATGCTCCACATGCGTGTTTCACATGCCACCAACTCCACATTCATAGGCAACTTCAGCGCCACAGCTGTTTTCAGATAGCCCTCAATGCAAAGGCTCTAGACGCAAATATTGGTGTGAGAGCTAATTCAATCAAGGAAACACTGCATGTTGGTGAAGGGCATATTGAAGAAGGATCAGCCGAGTGGTTCTTGTGGGAGAACAACTCCATTTGGCTCACTAACTTCACACACCATCAGGCTTCCAAGCAGCTCTCAAGGAAACTCAGTTTTCACACTCTATGCTTAGTGCCCTTTCTTTGGCTAGGACTGAAATGAACCTGGTAGAGCATCCCACACAAACGAATGCTCCACATGCGGGTTTCACATGCCACCAACTCCACATTCACAGGCAACTTCAGCGCCACAGCCGTTTTCAGATAGCCCTCAATGCAAAGGCTCTAGACGCAAATATTGGTGTGAGAGCTAATTCAATCAAGGAAACACTGCATGTTGGTGAAGGGCATATTGAAGAAGGATCAGCCGAGTGGTTCTTGTGGGAGAACAACTCCATTTGGCTCACTAACTTCACACACCATCAGGCTTCCAAGCAGCTCTCAAGGAAACTCAGTTTTCACACTCTATGCTTAGTGCCCTTTGTTTGGCTAGGACTGAAATGAACCTGGTAGAGCATCCCACACAAACGAATGCTCCACATGCGGGTTTCACATGCCACCAACTCCACTTTCACAGGCAACTTCAGCGCCACAGCCGTTTTCAGATAGCCCTCAATGCAAAGGCTCTAGACGCAAATATTGGTGTGAGAGCTAATTGAATCAAGGAAACACTGCATGTAGGTGAAGGGCATATTGAAGAAGGATCAGCCGAGTGGTTCTTGTGGGAGAACAACTCCATTTGGCTCACTAACTTCACACCATCAGGCTTCGAAGCAGCTCTCAAGGAAACTCAGTTTTCACACTCTATGCTTAGTGCCCTTTGTATGGCTACGAATGTAATGAACCTGGTAGAGCATCCCACACAAACGAATGCTCCACATGCGGGTTTCACATGCCACCAACTCCACATTCACAGGCAACTTCAGCGCCACAGCCGTTTTCAGATAGCCCTCAATGCAAAGGCTCTAGACGCAAATATTGGTGTGAGAGCTAATTCAATCAAGGAAACACTGCATGTTGGAGAAGGGCATATTGAAGAAGGATCAGCCGAGTGGTTCTTGTGGGAGAACAACTCCATTTGGCTCACTAACTTCACACACCATCAGGCTTCCAAGCAGCTCTCAAGGAAACTCAGTTTTCACACTCTATGCTTAGTGCCCTTTCTTTGGCTAGGACTGAAATGAACCTGGTAGAGCATCCCACACAAACGAATGCTCCACATGCGGGTTTCACATGCCACCAACTCCACATTCTCAGGCAACTTCAGCGCCACAGCCGTTTTCAGATAGCCCTCAATGCAAAGTCTCTAGACGCAAATATTGGTGTGAGAGCTAATTCAATCAAGGAAACATGGCATGTTGGTGAAGGGCATATTGAAGAAGGATCAGCCGAGTGGTTCTTGTGGGAGAACAACTCCATTTGGCTCACTAACTTCACACCATCAGGCTTCCAAGCAGCTCTCAAGGAAACTCAGTTTTCACACTCTATGCTTAGTGCCGTTTGAGTGCCTAGGACTGAAATAAAGTTTGGTCAGCATCCCACACAAACGAATGCTCCATATGCGGGTTTCACATGCCACCAACTCCACATTCACAGGCAACTTCAGCGCCACAGCCGTTTTCAGATAGCCCTCAATGCAAAGGCTCTAGACGCAAATATTGGTGTGAGAGCTAATTCAATGAAGGAAACACTGCATGTTGGTGAAGGGCATATTGAAGAAGAATCAGCCGAGTGGTTCTTGTGGGAGAACAACTCCATTTGGCTCACTAACTTCACACACCATCAGGCTTCCAAGCAGCTCTCAAGGAAACTCAGTTTTCACACTCTATGCTTAGTGCCCTTTGAGTGCATTATCTTGGAAAGAACCTGGTAGAGCATCCCACACAAACGAATGCTCCACATGCGGGTTTCACATGCCACCAACTCCACATTCATAGGCAACTTCAGCGCCACAGCTGTTTTCAGATAGCCCTCAATGCAAAGGCTCTAGACGCAAATATTGGTGTGAGAGCTAATTCAATCAAGGAAACACTGCATGTTGGTGAAGGGCATATTGAAGAAGGATCAGCCGAGTGGTTCTTGTGGGAGAACAACTCCATTTGGCTCACTAACTTCACACACCATCAGGCTTCCAAGCAGCTCTCAAGGAAACTCAGTTTTCACACTCTATGCTTAGTGCCCTTTGTATGGCTAGGACTGAAATGAACCTGGTAGAGCATCCCACACAAACGAATGCTCCACATGCGGGTTTCACATGCCACCAACTCCACATTCACAGGCAACTTCAGCGCCACAGCCGTTTTCAGATAGCCCTCAATGCAAAGGCTCTAGACGCAAATATTGGTGTGAGAGCTAATTCAATGAAGGAAACACTGCATGTTGGTGAAGGGCATATTGAAGAAGGATCAGCCGAGTGGTTCTTGTGGGAGAACAACTCCATTTGTCTCACTAACTTCACACCCCATCAGGCTTCCAAGCAGCTCTCAAGGAAACTCAGTTTTCACACTCTATGCTTAGTGCCCTTTCTTTGGCTAGGACTGAAATGAACCTGGTAGAGCATCCCACACAAACGAATGCTCCACATGCGGGTTTCACATGCCACCAACTCCACATTCACAGGCAAATTCAGCGCCACAGCCGTTTTCAGATAGCCCTCAATGCAAAGGCTCTAGACGCAAATATTGGTGTGAGAGATAATTCAATCAAGGAAACACTGCATGTTGGTGAAGGGCATATTGAAGAAGGATCAGCCGAGTGGTTCTTGTGGGAGAACAACTCCATTTGGCTCACTAACTTCACACACCATCAGGCTTCCAAGCAGCTCTCAAGGAAACCCAGTTTTCACACTCTATGCTTAGTGCCATTTGAGTGCATTATCTAGGAATGAACCTGGTAGAGCATCCCACACAAACGAATGCTCCACATGCGGGTTTCACATGCCATCAACTCCACATTCTCAGGCAACTTCAGCGCCACAGCCGTTTTCAGATAGCCCTCAATGCAAAGGCTCTAGACGCAAATATTGGTGTGAGAGCTAATTCAATCAAGGAAACATGCATGTTGGTGAAGGGCATATTGAAGAAGGATCAGCCGAGTGGTTCTTGTGGGAGAACAACTCCATTTGGCTCACTAACTTCACACACCATCAGGCTTCCAAGCAGCTCTCAAGGAAACTCAGTTTTCACACTCTATGCTTAGTGCCCTTTGAGTGCCTAGGACTGAAATGAAGCTTGGAGAGCATCCCACACAAACGAATGCTCCACATGCGGGTTTCACATGCCACCAACTCCACATTCACAGGCAACTTCAGCGCCACAGCCGTTTTCAGATAGCCCTCAATGCAAAGGCTCTAGACGCAAATATTGGTGTGAGAGTTAATTCAATCAAGGAAACACTGCATGTTGGTGAAGGGCATATTGAAGAAGGATCAGCCGAGTGGTTCTTGTGGGAGAACAACTCCATTTGGCTCACTAACTTCACACCCCATCAGGCTTCCAAGCAGCTCTCAAGGAAACTCAGTTTTCACACTCTATGCTTAGTGCCGTTTGAGTGCCTAGGACTGAAATGAAGTTTGGTCAGCATCCCACACAAACGAATGCTCCACATGCGGGTTTCACATGCCACCAACTCCACATTCACAGGCAACTTCAGCGCCACAGCCGTTTTCAGATAGCCCTCAATGCAAAGGCTCTAGACGCAAATATTGGTGTGAGAGCTAATTCAATCAAGGAAACACTGCATGTTGGTGAAGGGCATATTGAAGAAGGATCAGCCGAGTGGTTCTTGTGGGAGAACAACTCCATTTGGCTCACTAACTTCACACCCCATCAGGCTTCCAAGCAGCTCTCAAGGAAACTCAGTTTTCACACTCTATGCTTAGTGCCCTTTCTTTGGCTACGACTGAAATGAACCTGGTAGAGCATCCCACACATACGAATGCTCCACATGCGGGTTTCACATGCCACCAACTCCACATTCACAGGCAACTTCAGCGCCACAGCCGTTTTCAGATAGCCCTCAATGCAAAGGCTCTAGACGCAAATATTGGTGTGAGAGCTAATTCAATCAAGGAAACACTGCATGTTGGTGAAAGGCATATTGAAGAAGGATCAGCCGAGTGGTTCTTGTGGCAGAACAACTCCATTTGGCTCACTAACTTCACACACCATCAGGCTTCCAAGCAGCTCTCAAGGAAACTCAGTTTTCACACTCTATGCTGAGTGCCCTTTGTATGGCTACGACTGAAATGAAGCTTGGTCAGCATCCCACATAAACGAATGCTCCACATGCGGGTTTCACATGCCACCAACTCCACATTCACAGGCAACTTCAGCGCCACAGCCGTTTTCAGATAGCCCTCAATGCAAAGGCTCTAGACGCAAATATTGGTGTGAGAGCTAATTCAATCAAGGAAACACTGCATGTTGGTGAAGGGCATATTGAAGAAGGATCAGCCGAGTGGTTCTTGTGGCAGAACAACTCCATTTGGCTCACTAACTTCACACACCATCAGGCTTCCAAGCAGCTCTCAAGGAAACTCAGTTTTCACACTCTATGCTTAGTGCCCTTTCTTTGGCTACGACTGAAAGGAACCTGGTAGAGTATCCCACACAAACGAATGCTCCACATGCGGGTTTCACATGCCACCAACTCCACATTCACAGGCAACTTCAGCGCCACAGCCGTTTTCAGATAGCCCTCAATGCAAAGGCTCTAGACGCAAATATTGGTGTGAGAGCTAATTCAATCAAGGAAACACTGCATGTTGGTGGAGGGCATATTGAAGAAAAATCAGACGAGTGGTTCTTGTGGGAGAACAACTCCATTTGGCTCACTAACTTCACACACCATCAGGCTTCCAAGCAGCTCTCAAGGAAACTCAGTTTTCACACTCTATGCTTAGTGCCCTTTCTTTGGCTACGACTGAAATGAACCTGGTAGAGCATCCCACACAAACGAATGCTCCACACGCGGGTTTCACATGCCACCAACTCCACATTCTCAGGCAACTTCAGCGCCACAGCCGTTTTCAGATAGCCCTCAATGCAAAGGCTCTAGACGCAAATATTGGTGTGAGAGCTAATTCAATCAAGGAAACACTGCATGTTGGTGAAGGGCATATTGAAGAAGGATCAGCCGAGTGGTTCTTGTGGGAGAACAACTCCATTTGGCTCACTAACTTCACACACCATCAGGCTTCCAAGCAGCTCTCAAGGAAACTGTTTTCACACTCTATGCTTAGTGCCCTTTGAGTGCCTAGGACTGAAATGAAGTTTGGTCAGCATTACACACAAACGAATGCTCCACATGCGGGTTTCACATGCCACCAACTCCACATTCACAGGCAACTTCAGCGCCACAGCCATTTTCAGATAGCCCTCAATGCAAAGGCTCTAGACGCAAATATTGGTGTGAGAGCTAATTCAATCAAGGAAACACTGCATGTTGGTGAAGGGCATATTGAAGAAGGATCAGCCGAGTGGTTCTTGTGGGACAACAATTCCATTTGGCTCACTAACGTCACACACCATCAGGCTTCCAAGCAGCTCTCAAGGAAACTCAGTTTTCACACTCTATGCTTAGTGCCCTTTGAGTGCATTATCTAGGAATGAACCTGGTAGAGCATCCCACACAAACGAATGCTCCACATGCGGGTTTCACATGCCACCAACTCCACATTCACAGGCAACTTCAGCGCCACAGCCGTTTTCAGATAGCCCTCAATGCAAAGTCTCTAGACGCAAATATTGGTGTGAGAGCTAATTCAATCAAGGAAACACTGCATGTTGGTGAAGGGCATATTGAAGAAGGATCAGCCGAGTGGTTCTTGGGGGAGAACAACTCCATTTGGCTCACTAACTTCACACACCATCAGGCTTCCAAGCAGCTCTCAAGGAAACTCAGTTTTCAGAGTCTATGCTTAGTGCCCTTTGAGTGCATTATCTAGGAATGAACCTGGTAGAGCATCCCACACAAACGAATGCTCCACATGCGGGTTTCACATGCCACCAACTCCACATTCACAGGCAACTTCAGCGCCACAGCCGTTTTCAGATAGCCCTCAATGCAAAGGCTCTAGACACAAATATTGGTGTGAGAGCAAATTCAATCAAGGAAACACTGCATGTTGGTGAAGGGCATATTGAAGAAGAATCAGCCGAGTGGTTCTTGTGGGAGAACAACTCCATTTGGCTCACTAACTTCACACACCATCAGGCTTCCAAGCAGCTCTCAAGGAAACTCAGTTTTCACACTCTATGCTTAGTGCCCTTTCTTTGGCTAGGACTGAAATGAACCTGGTAGAGCATCCCACACAAACGAATGCTCCACATGCGGGTTTCACATGCCACCAACTCCACATTCTCAGGCAACTTCAGCGCCACAGCCGTTTTCAGATAGCCCTCAATGCAAAGGCTCTAGACGCAAATATTGGTGTGAGAGCAAATTCAATCAAGGAAACACTGCATGTTGGTGAAGGGCATATTGAAGAAGGATCAGCCGAGTGGTTCTTGTGGGAGAACAACTCCATTTGGCTCACTAACTTCACACACCATCAGGCTTCCAAGCAGCTCTCAAGGAAACTCAGTTTTCACACTCTATGCTTAGTGCCCTTTCTTTGGCTAGGACTGAAATGAACCTGGTAGAGCATCCCACACAAACGAATGCTCCACATGCGGGTTTCACATGCCACCAACTCCACATTCACAGGCAACTTCAGCGCCACAGCCGTTTTCAGATAGCCCTCAATGCAAAGGCTCTAGACGCAAATATTGGTGTGAGAGCTAATTCAATCAAGGAAACACTGCATGTTGGTGAAGGGCATATTGAAGAAGGATCAGCCGAGTGGTTCTTGTGGGAGAACAACTCCATTTGGCTCACTAACTTCACACACCATCAGGCTTCCAAGCAGCTCTCAAGGAAACTCAGTTTTCACACTCTATGTTTAGTGCCCTTTGAGTGCCTAGGACTGAAATGAAGTTTGGTCAGCATCCCACACAAACGAATGCTCCACATGCGGGTTTCACATGCCAGCAACTCCACATTCACAGGCAACTTCAGCGCCACAGCCATTTTTCAGATAGCCCTCAATGCAAAGGCTCTAGACGCAAATATTGGTGTGAGAGCTAATTCAATCAAGGAAACACTGCATGTTGGTGAAGGGCATATTGAAGAAGGATCAGCTGAGTGGTTCTTGTGGGAGAACAACTGCATTTGGCTCACTAACGTCACACACCATCAGGCTTCCAAGCAGCTCTCAAGGAAACTCAGTTTTCACACTCTATGCTTAGTGCCCTTTGAGTGCATCATCTAGGAATGAACCTGGTAGAGCATCCCACACAAACGAATGCTCCACATGCGGGTTTCACATGCCACCAACTCCACATTCACAGGCAACTTCAGCGCCACAGCCGTTTTCAGATAGTCCTCAAAGCAAAGGCTCTAGACGCAAATATTGGTGTGAGAGCTAATTCAATCAAGGAAACACTGCATGTTGGTGAAGGGCATATTGAAGAAGAATCAGCCGAGTGGTTCTTGTGGGAGAACAACTCCATTTGGCTCACTAACTTCACACACCATCAGGCTTCCAAGCAGCTCTCAAGGAAACTCAGTTTTCACACTCTATGCTGAGTGCCCTTTGTATGGCTACGACTGAAATGAAGCTTGGAGAGCATCCCACATAAACGAAAACTCCACATGCGGGTTTCACATGCCACCAACTCCACATTCTCAGGCAACTTCAGCGCCACAGCCGTTCTCAGATAGCCCTCAATGCAAAGGCTCTAGACGCAAATATTGGTGTGAGAGCTAATTCAATGAAGGAAACACTGCATGTTGGTGAAGGGCATATTGAAGAAGGATCAGCCGAGTGGTTCTTGTGGGAGAACAACTCCATTTGGCTCACTAACTTCACACCCCATCAGGCTTCCAAGCAGCTCTCAAGGAAACTCAGTTTTCACACTCTATGCTTAGTGCCGTTTGAGTGCCTAGGACTGAAATGAAGTTTGGTCAGCATCCCACACGAACGAATGCTCCACATGCGGGTTTCACATGCCACCAACTCCACATTCACAGGCAACTTCAGCGCCACAGCCGTTTTCAGATAGCCCTCAATGCAAAGGCTCTAGACGCAAATATTGGTGTGAGAGCTAATTCAATCAAGGAAACACTGCATGTTGGTAAAGGGCATATTGAAGAAGGATCAGCCGAGTGGTTCTTGTGGGAGAACAACTCCATTTGGCTCACTAACTTCACACACCCATCAGGCTTCCAAGCAGCTCTCAAGGAAACTCAGTTTTCACACTCTATGCTTAGTGCCATTTGAGTGCATTATCTAGGAATGAACCTGGTAGAGCATCCCACACAAACGAATGCTCCACATGCGGGTTTCACATGCCACCAACTCCACATTCACAGGCAACTTCAGCGCCACAGCCGTTTTCAGATAGCCCTCAATGCAAAGGCTCTAGACACAAATATTGGTGTGAGAGCAAATTCAATCAAGGAAACACTGCATGTTGGTGAAGGGCATATTGAAGAAGAATCAGCCGAGTGGTTCTTGTGGGAGAACAACTCCATTTGGCTCACTAACTTCACACACCATCAGGCTTCCAAGCAGCTCTCAAGGAAACTCAGTTTTCACACTCTATGCTTAGTGCCCTTTCTTTGGCTAGGACTGAAATGAACCTGGTAGAGCATCCCACACAAACGAATGCTCCACATGCGGGTTTCACATGCCACCAACTCCACATTCACAGGCAACTTCAGCGCCACAGCCGTTTTCAGATAGCCCTCAGTGCAAAGGCTCTAGACGCAAATATTGGTGTGAGAGCTAATTCAATCAAGGAAACACTGCATGTTGGTGAAGGGCATATTGAAGAAGGATCAGCCGAGTGGTTCTTGTGGGAGAACAACTCCATTTGGCTCACTAACTTCACACACCATCAGGCTTCCAAGCAGCTCTCAAGGAAACTCAGTTTTCACACTCTATGCTTAGTGCCCTTTCTTTGGCTAGGACTGAAATGAACCTGGTAGAGCATCCCACACAAACGAATGCTCCACATGCGGGTTTCACATGCCACCAACTCCACAATCACAGGCAACTTCAGCGCCACAGCCGTTTTCAGATAGCCCTCAATGCAAAGGCTCTAGACGCAAATATTGGTGTGAGAGCTAATTCAATGAAGGAAACACTGCATGTTGGTGAAGGGCATATTGAAGAAGGATCAGCCGAGTGGTTCTTGGGGGAGAACAACTCCATTTGGCTCACTAACTTCACACACCATCAGGCTTCCAAGCAGCTCTCAAGGAAACTCAGTTTTCACACTCTATGCTTAGTGCCCTTTGAGTGCCTAGGACTGAAATGAAGTTTGGTCAGCATCCCACACAAACGAATGCTCCACATGCGGGTTTCACATGCCAGCAACTCCACATTCACAGGCAACTTCAGCGCCACAGCCATTTTCAGATAGCCCTCAATGCAAAGGCTCTAGACGCAAATATTGGTGTGAGAGCTAATTCAATCAAGGAAACACTGCATGTTGGTGAAGGGCATATTGAAGAAGGATTAGCTGAGTGGTTCTTGTGGGAGAACAACTCCATTTGGCTCACTAACGTCACACACCATCAGGCTTCCAAGCAGCTCTCAAGGAAACTCAGTTTTCACACTCTATGCTTAGTGCCCTTTGAGTGCATCATCTAGGAATGAACCTGGTAGAGCATCCCACACAAACGAATGCTCCACATGCGGGTTTCACATGCCACCAACTACACATTCACAGGCAACTTCAGCGCCACAGCCGTTTTCAGATAGTCCTCAAAGCAAAGGCTCTAGACGCAAATATTGGTGTGAGAGCTAATTCAATCAAGGAAACACTGCATGTTGGTGAAGGGCATATTGAAGAAGAATCAGCCGAGTGGTTCTTGTGGGAGAACAACTCCATTTGGCTCACTAACTTCACACACCATCAGGCTTCCAAGCAGCTCTCAAGGAAACTCAGTTTTCACACTCTATGCTTAGTGCCGTTTGAGTGCCTAGGACTGAAATGAAGTTTGGTCAGCATCCCCACACGAACGAATGCTCCACATGCGGGTTTCACATGCCACCAACTCCACATTCACAGGCAACTTCAGCGCCACAGCCGTTCTCAGATAGCCCTCAATGCAAAGGCTCTAGACGCAAATATTGGTGTGAGAGCTAATTCAATCAAGGAAACACTGCATGTTGGTGAAGGGCATATTGAAGAAGGATCAGCCGAGTGGTTCTTGTGGGAGAACAACTCCATTTGGCTCACTAACTTCACACACCATCAGGCTTCCAAGCAGCTCTCAAGGAAACTCAGTTTTCAGAGTCTATGCTTAGTGCCCTTTGAGTGCCTAGGACTGAAATAAAGTTTTGGTCAGCATCCCACACAAACGAATGCTCCACATGCGGGTTTCACATGCCACCAACTCCACATTCACAGGCAACTTCAGCGCCACAGCCGTTTTCAGATAGCCCTCAATGCAAAGGCTCTAGACGCAAATATTGGGGTGAGAGCTAATTCAATCAAGGAAACACTGCATGTTGGTGAAGGGCATATTGAAGAAGGATCAGCCGAGTGGTTCTTGTGGGAGAACAACTCCATTTGGCTCACTAACTTCACACACCATCAGGCTTCCAAGCAGCTCTCAAGGAAACTCAGTTTTCACACTCTATGCTTAGTGCCCTTTCTTTGGCTAGGACTGAAATGAACCTGGTAGAGCATCCCACACAAACGAATGCTCCACATGCGGGTTTCACATGCCACCAACTCCACATTCACAGGCAAATTCAGCGCCACAGCCGTTTTCAGATAGCCCTCAATGCAAAGGCTCTAGACGCAAATATTGGTGTGAGAGCTAATTCAATCAAGGAAACACTGCATGTTGGTGAAGGGCATATTGAAGAAGGATCAGCCGAGTGGTTCTTGTGGGAGAACAACTCCATTTGGCTCACTAACTTCACACACCATCAGGCTTCCAAGCAGCTCTCAAGGAAACTCAGTTTTCACACTCTATGCTTAGTGCCATTTGAGTGCATTATCTAGGAATGAACCTGGTAGAGCATCCCACACAAACGAATGCTCCACATGCGGGTTTCACATGCCACCAACTCCACATTCACAGGCAACTTCAGCGCCACAGCCGTTTTCAGATAGCCCTCAATGCAAAGGCTCTAGACACAAATATTGGTGTGAGAGCAAATTCAATCAAGGAAACACTGCATGTTGGTGAAGGGCATATTGAAGAAGAATCAGCCGAGTGGTTCTTGTGGGAGAACAACTCCATTTGGCTCACTAACTTCACACACCATCAGGCTTCCAAGCAGCTCTCAAGGAAACTCAGTTTTCACACTCTATGCTTAGTGCCCTTTCTTTGGCTAGGACTGAAATGAACCTGGTAGAGCATCCCACACAAACGAATGCTCCACATGCGGGTTTCACATGCCACCAACTCCACATTCACAGGCAACTTCAGCGCCACAGCCGTTTTCAGATAGCCCTCAATGCAAAGGCTCTAGACGCAAATATTGGTGTGAGAGCTAATTCAATCAAGGAAACACTGCATGTTGGTGAAGGGCATATTGAAGAAGGATCAGCCGTGTGGTTCTTGTGGGAGAACAACTCCATTTGGCTCACTAACTTCACACACCATCAGGCTTCCAAGCAGCTCTCAAGGAAACTCAGTTTTCACACTCTATGCTTAGTGCCCTTTCTTTGGCTAGGACTGAAATGAACCTGGTAGAGCATCCCACACAAACGAATGCTCCACATGCGGGTTTCACATGCCACCAACTCCACATTCACAGGCAACTTCAGCGCCACAGCCGTTCTCAGATAGCCCTCAATGCAAAGGCTCTAGACGCAAATATTGGTGTGAGAGCTAATTCAATGAAGGAAACACTGCATGTTGGTGAAGGGCATATTGAAGAAGGATCAGCCGAGTGGTTCTTGTGGGAGAACAACTCCATTTGGCTCACTAACTTCACACACCATCAGGCTTCCAAGCAGCTCTCAAGGAAACTCAGTTTTCAGAGTCTATGCTTAGTGCCCTTTGAGTGCATTATCTAGGAATGAACCTGGTAGAGCATCCCACACAAACGAATGCTCCACATGCGGGTTTCACATGCCACCAACTCCACATTCACAGGCAACTTCAGCGCCACAGCCGTTTTCAGATAGCCCTCAATGCAAAGGCTCTAGACGCAAATATTGGTGTGAGAGCTAATTCAATCAAGGAAACACTGCATGTTGGTGAAGGGCATATTGAAGAAGGATCAGCCGAGTGGTTCTTGTGGGAGAACAACTCCATTTGGCTCACTAACTTCACACACCATCAGGCTTCCAAGCAGCTCTCAAGGAAACTCAGTTTTCACACTCTATGCTTAGTGCCGTTTGAGTGCCTAGGACTGAAATGAAGTTTGGTCAGCCTCCCACACAAACGAATGCTCCACATGCGGGTTTCACATGCCACCAACTCCACATTCACAGGCAACTTCAGCGCCACAGCCGTTTTCAGATAGCCCTCAATGCAAAGGCTCTAGACGCAAATATTGGTGTGAGAGCTAATTCAATCAAGGAAACACTGCATGTTGGTGAAGGGCATATTGAAGAAGGATCAGCCGAGTGGTTCTTGTGGGAGAACAACTCCATTTGGCTCACTAACTTCACACACCATCAGGCTTCCAAGCAGCTCTCAAGGAAACTCAGTTTTCACACTCTATGCTGAGTGCCCTTTGTATGGCTACGACTGAAATGAAGCTTGGAGAGCATCCCACATAAACGAAAACTCCACATGCGGGTTTCACATGCCACCAACTCCACATTCTCAGGCAACTTCAGCGCCACAGCCGTTCTCAGATAGCCCTCAATGCAAAGGCTCTAGACGCAAATATTGGTGTGAGAGCTAATTCAATGAAGGAAACACTGCATGTTGGTGAAGGGCATATTGAAGAAGGATCAGCCGAGTGGTTCTTGTGGGAGAACAACTCCATTTGGCTCACTAACTTCACACCCCATCAGGCTTCCAAGCAGCTCTCAAGGAAACTCAGTTTTCACACTCTATGCTTAGTGCCGTTTGAGTGCCTAGGACTGAAATGAAGTTTGGTCAGCATCCCACACGAACGAGTGCTCCACATGCGGGTTTCACATGCCACCAACTCCACATTCACAGGCAACTTCAGCGCCACAGCCGTTTTCAGATAGCCCTCAATGCAAAGGCTCTAGACGCAAATATTGGTGTGAGAGCTAATTCAATCAAGGAAACACTGCATGTTGGTGAAGGGCATATTGAAGAAGGATCAGCCGAGTGGTTCTTGTGGGAGAACAACTCCATTTGGCTCACTAACTTCACACACCATCAGGCTTCCAAGCAGCTCTCAAGGAAACTCAGTTTTCACACTCTATGCTTAGTGCCATTTGAGTGCATTATCTAGGAATGAACCTGGTAGAGCATCCCACACAAACGAATGCTCCACATGCGGGTTTCACATGCCACCAACTCCACATTCACAGGCAACTTCAGCGCCACAGCCGTTTTCAGATAGCCCTCAATGCAAAGGCTCTAGACACAAATATTGGTGTGAGAGCAAATTCAATCAAGGAAACACTGCATGTTGGTGAAGGGCATATTGAAGAAGAATCAGCCGAGTGGTTCTTGTGGGAGAACAACTCCATTTGGCTCACTAACTTCACACACCATCAGGCTTCCAAGCAGCTCTCAAGGAAACTCAGTTTTCACACTCTATGCTTAGTGTCCTTTCTTTGGCTACGACTGAAATGAACCTGGTAGAGCATCCCACACAAACGAATGCTCCACATGCGGGTTTCACATGCCACCAACTCCACATTCACAGGCAACTTCAGCGCCACAGCCGTTTTCAGATAGCCCTCAATGCAAAGGCTCTAGACGCAAATATTGGTGTGAGAGCTAATTCAATCAAGGAAACACTGCATGTTGGTGAAGGGCATATTGAAGAAGGATCAGCCGAGTGGTTCTTGTGGGAGAACAACTCCATTTGGCTCACTAACTTCACACACCATCAGGCTTCCAAGCAGCTCTCAAGGAAACTCAGTTTTCACACTCTATGCTTAGTGCCCTTTCTTTGGCTAGGACTGAAATGAACCTGGGGTAGAGCATCCCACACAAACGAATGCTCCACATGCGGGTTTCACATGCCACCAACTCCACATTCACAGGCAACTTCAGCGCCACAGCCGTTTTCAGATAGCCCTCAATGCAAAGGCTCTAGACGCAAATATTGGTGTGAGAGCTAATTCAATCAAGGAAACACTGCATGTTGGTGAAGGGCATATTGAAGAAGGATCAGCCGAGTGGTTCTTGGGGGAGAACAACTCCATTTGGCTCACTAACTTCACACACCATCAGGCTTCCAAGCAGCTCTCAAGGAAACTCAGTTTTCACACTCTATGCTTAGTGCCCTTTGAGTGCCTAGGACTGAAATGAAGTTTGGTCAGCATCCCACACAAACGAATGCTCCACATGCGGGTTTCACATGCCAGCAACTCCACATTCACAGGCAACTTCAGCGCCACAGCCATTTTCAGATAGCCCTCAATGCAAAGGCTCTAGACGCAAATATTGGTGTGAGAGCTAATTCAATCAAGGAAACACTGCATGTTGGTGAAGGGCATATTGAAGAAGGATCAGCCGAGTGGTTCTTGTGGGAGAACAACTCCATTTGGCTCACTAACGTCACACACCATCAGGCTTCCAAGCAGCTCTCAAGGAAACTCAGTTTTCACACTCTATGCTTAGTGCCCTTTGAGTGCATCATCTAGGAATGAACCTGGTAGAGCATCCCACACAAACGAATGCTCCACATGCGGGTTTCACATGCCACCAACTACACATTCACAGGCAACTTCAGCGCCACAGCCGTTTTCAGATAGTCCTCAAAGCAAAGGCTCTAGACGCAAATATTGGTGTGAGAGCTAATTCAATCAAGGAAACACTGCATGTTGGTGAAGGGCATATTGAAGAAGAATCAGCCGAGTGGTTCTTGTGGGAGAACAACTCCATTTGGCTCACTAACTTCACACACCATCAGGCTTCCAAGCAGCTCTCAAGGAAACTCAGTTTTCACACTCTATGCTGATTATGGCTACGACTGAAATGAAGCTTGGAGAGCATCCCACATAAACGAAAACTCCACATGCGGGTTTCACATGCCACCAACTCCACATTCTCAGGCAACTTCAGCGCCACAGCCGTTTTCAGATAGCCCTCAATGCAAAGGCTCTAGACGCAAATATTGGTGTGAGAGCTAATTCAATCAAGGAAACACTGCATGTTGGTGAAGGGCATATTGAAGAAGGATCAGCCGAGTGGTTCTTGTGGGAGAACAACTCCATTTGGCTCACTAACTTCACACCCCATCAGGCTTCCAAGCAGCTCTCAAGGAAACTCAGTTTTCACACTCTATGCTTAGTGCCGTTTGAGTGCCTAGGACTGAAATGAAGTTTGGTCAGCATCCCACACGAACGAATGCTCCACATGCGGGTTTCACATGCCACCAACTCCACATTCACAGGCAACTTCAGCGCCACTGCCGTTCTCAGATAGCCCTCAATGCAAAGCTCTAGACGCAAATATTGGTGTGAGAGCTAATTCAATCAAGGAAACACTGCATGTTGGTGAAGGGCATATTGAAGAAGGATCAGCCGAGTGGTTCTTGTGGGAGAACAACTCCATTTGCTCACTAACTTCACACACCATCAGGCTTCCAAGCAGCTCTCAAGGAACTCAGTTTTCACACTCTATGCTTAGTGCCCTTTGAGTGCATTATCTAGGAATGAACCTGGTAGAGCATCCACACAAACGAATGCTCACATGCGGGTTTCACATGCACCAACTCCACATTCACAGGCAACTTCAGCGCCACAGCCGTTTTCAGATAGCCCTCAATGCAAAGGCTCTAGACGCAAATATTGGTGTGAGAGCTAATTCAATCAAGGAAACACTGCATGTTGGTGAAGGGCATATTGAAGAAGGATCAGCCGAGTGGTTCTTGTGGGAGAACAACTCCATTTGGCTCACTAACTTCACACACCATCAGGCTTCCAAGCAGCTCTCAAGGAAACTCAGTTTTCACACTCTATGCTTAGTGCCCTTTCTTTGGCTACGACTGAAATGAACCTGGTAGAGCATCCCACACAAACGAATGCTCCACATGCGGGTTTCACATGCCACCAACTCCACATTCACAGGCAAATTCAGCGCCACAGCCGTTTTCAGATAGCCCTCAATGCAAAGGCTCTAGACGCAAATATTGGTGTGAGAGCTAATTCAATCAAGGAAACACTGCATGTTGGTGAAGGGCATATTGAAGAAGGATCAGCCGAGTGGGTTCTTGTGGGAGAACAACTCCATTTGGCTCACTAACTTCACACACCATCAGGCTTCCAAGCAGCTCTCAAGGAAACTCAGTTTTCACACTCTATGCTTAGTGCCCTTTCTTTGGCTAGGACTGAAATGAACCTGGTAGAGCATCCCACACAAACGAATGCTCCACATGCGGGTTTCACATGCCACCAACTCCACATTCACAGGCAACTTCAGCGCCACAGCCGTTTTCAGATAGCCCTCAATGCAAAGGCTCTAGACGCAAATATTGGTGTGAGAGCTAATTCAATCAAGGAAACACTGCATGTTGGTGAAGGGCATATTGAAGAAGGATCAGCCGAGTGGTTCTTGTGGGAGAACAACTCCATTTGGCTCACTAACTTCACACACCATCAGGCTTCCAAGCAGCTCTCAAGGAAACTCAGTTTTCACACTCTATGCTTAGTGCCCTTTGAGTGCCTAGGACTGAAATGAAGCTTGGTCAGCATCCCACACAAACGAATGCTCCACATGCGGGTTTCACATGCCACCAACTCCACATTCACAGGCAACTTCAGCGCCACAGCCGTTTTCAGATAGCCCTCAATGCAAAGGCTCTAGACGCAAATATTGGTGTGAGAGCTAATTCAATCAAGGAAACACTGCATGTTGGTGAAGGGCATATTGAAGAAGGATCAGCCGAGTGGTTCTTGTGGGAGAACAACTCCATTTGGCTCACTAACTTCACACACCATCAGGCTTCCAAGCAGCTCTCAAGGAAACTCAGTTTTCACACTCTATGCTTAGTGCCCTTTCTTTGGCTACGACTGAAATGAACCTGGTAGAGCATCCCACACAAACGAATGCTCCACATGCGGGTTTCACATGCCACCAACTCCACATTCACAGGCAACTTCAGCGCCACAGCCGTTTTCAGATAGCCCTCAATGCAAAGGCTCTAGACGCAAATATTGGTGTGAGAGCTAATTCAATGAAGGAAACACTGCATGTTGGTGAAGGGCATATTGAAGAAGGATCAGCCGAGTGGTTCTTGTGGGAGAACAACTCCATTTGGCTCACTAACTTCACACACCATCAGGCTTCCAAGCAGCTCTCAAGGAAACTCAGTTTTCACACTCTATGCTTAGTGCCCTTTCTTTGGCTACGACTGAAATGAACCTGGTAGAGCATCCCACACAAACGAATGCTCCACATGCGGGTTTCACATGCCACCAACTCCACATTCACAGGCAACTTCAGCGCCACAGCCGTTTTCAGATAGCCCTCAATGCAAAGGCTCTAGACGCAAATATTGGTGTGAGAGCTAATTCAATCAAGGAAACACTGCATGTTGGTGAAGGGCATATTGAAGAAGGATCAGCCGAGTGGTTCTTGTGGGAGAACAACTCCATTTGGCTCACTAACTTCACACACCATCAGGCTTCAAGCAGCTCTCAAGGAAACTCAGTTTTCACACTCTATGCTTAGTGCCCTTTGTATGGCTACGACTGAAATGAAGCTTGGAGAGCATCCCACACAAACGAATGCTCCACATGCGGGTTTCACATGCCACCAACTCCACATTCACAGGCAACTTCAGCGCCACAGCCGTTTTCAGATAGCCCTCAATGCAAAGGCTCTAGACGCAAATATTGGTGTGAGAGCTAATTCAATCAAGGAAACACTGCATGTTGGTGAAGGGCATATTGAAGAAGGATCAGCCGAGTGGTTCTTGTGGGAGAACAACTCCATTTGGCTCACTAACTTCACACCCCATCAGGCTTCCAAGCAGCTCTCAAGGAAACTCAGTTTTCACACTCTATGCTTAGTGCCGTTTGAGTGCCTAGGACTGAAATGAAGTTTGGTCAGCATCCCACACGAACGAATGCTCCACATGCGGGTTTCACATGCCACCAACTCCACATTCACAGGCAACTTCAGCGCCACAGCCGTTCTCAGATAGCCCTCAATGCAAAGGCTCTAGACGCAAATATTGGTGTGAGAGCTAATTCAATGAAGGAAACACTGCATGTTGGTGAAGGCATATTGAAGAAGGATCAGCCGAGTGGTTCTTGTGGGAGAAACAACTCCATTTGGCTCACTAACTTCACACACCATCAGGCTTCCAAGCAGCTCTCAAGGAAACTCAGTTTTCACACTCTATGCTTAGTGCCATTTGAGTGCATTATCTAGGAATGAACCTGGTAGAGCATCCCACACAAACGAATGCTCCACATGCGGGTTTCACATGCCACCAACTCCACATTCACAGGCAACTTCAGCGCCACAGCCGTTTTCAGATAGCCCTCAATGCAAAGGCTCTAGACGCAAATATTGGTGTATGTGTGAGAGCTAATTCAATCAAGGAAACACTGCATGTTGGTGAAGGGCATATTGAAGAAGGATCAGCCGAGTGGTTCTTGTGGGAGAACAACTCCATTTGGCTCACTAACTTCACACACCATCAGGCTTCCAAGCAGCTCTCAAGGAAACTCAGTTTTCACACTCTATGCTTAGTGCCCTTTCTTTGGCTACGACTGAAATGAACCTGGTAGAGCATCCCACACAAACGAATGCTCCACATGCGGGTTTCACATGCCACCAACTCCACATTCACAGGCAACTTCAGCGCCACAGCCGTTTTCAGATAGCCCTCAATGCAAAGGCTCTAGACGCAAATATTGGTGTGAGAGCTAATTCAATCAAGGAAACACTGCATGTTGGTGAAGGGCATATTGAAGAAGGATCAGCCGAGTGGTTCTTGTGGGAGAACAACTCCATTTGGCTCACTAACTTCACACACCATCAGGCTTCCAAGCAGCTCTCAAGGAAACTCAGTTTTCACACTCTATGCTTAGTGCCGTTTGAGTGCCTAGGACTGAAATGAAGTTTGGTCAGCATTACACACAAACGAATGCTCCACATGCGGGTTTCACATGCCACCATCTCCACATTCACAGGCAACTTCAGCGCCACAGCCGTTCTCAGATAGCCCTCAATGCAAAGGCTCTAGACGCAAATATTGGTGTGAGAGCCAATTCAATCAAGGAAACACTGCATGTTGGTGAAGGGCATATTGAAGAAGGATCAGCCGAGTGGTTCTTGTGGGAGAACAACTCCATTTGGCTCGCTAACTTCACACACCATCAGGCTTCCAAACAGCTCTCAAGGAAACTCAGTTTTCACACTCTATGCTTAGTGCCCTTTGTATGGCTAGGACTGAAATGAACCTGGTAGAGCATCCCACACAAACGAATGCTCCACATGCGGGTTTCACATGCCACCAACTCCACATTCACAGGCAACTTCAGCGCCACAGCCGTTTTCAGATAGCCCTCAATGCAAAGGCTCTAGACGCAAATATTGGTGTGAGAGCTAATTGAATCAAGGAAACACTGCATGTTGGTGAAGGGCATATTGAAGAAGGATCAGCCGAGTGGTTCTGGTGGGAGAACAACTCCATTTGGCTCACTAACTTCACACACCATCAGGCTTCCAAGCAGCTCTGAAGGAAACTCAGTTTTCACACTCTATGCTTAGTGCTCTTTGTGTGCCTAGGACTGAAATGAAGCTTGGTCAGCATCTCACATAAACGAATGCTCCACATGCGGGTTTCACATGCCACCAACTCCACATTCACAGGCAACTTCAGCGCCACAGCCGTTTTCAGATAGCCCTCAATGCAAAGGCTCTAGACGCAAATATTGGTGTGAGAGCTAATTCAATCAAGGAAACACTGCATGTTGGTGAAGGGCATATTGAAGAAGGATCAGCCGAGTGGTTCTTGTGGGAGAACAACTCCATTTGGCTCACTAACTTCACACACCATCAGGCTTCCAAGCAGCTCTCAAGGAAACTCAGTTTTCACACTCTATGCTTAGTGCCCTTTGTATGGCTACGACTGAAATGAAGCTTGGAGAGCATCCCACACAAACGAATGCTCCACATGCGGGTTTCACATGCCACCAACTCCACATTCACAGGCAACTTCAGCGCCACAGCCGTTTTCAGATAGCCCTCAATGCAAAGGCTCTAGACGCAAATATTGGTGTGAGAGCTAATTCAATCAAGGAAACACTGCATGTTGGTGAAGGGCATATTGAAGAAGGATCAGCCGAGTGGTTCTTGTGGGAGAACAACTCCATTTGGCTCACTAACTTCACACCCCATCAGGCTTCCAAGCAGCTCTCAAGGAAACTCAGTTTTCACACTCTATGCTTAGTGCCGTTTGAGTGCCTAGGACTGAAATGAAGTTTGGTCAGCATCCCACACGAACGAATGCTCCACATGCGGGTTTCACATGCCACCAACTCCACATTCACAGGCAACTTCAGCGCCACAGCCGTTTTCAGATAGCCCCTCAATGCAAAGGCTCTAGACGCAAATATTGGTGTGAGAGCTAATTCAATCAAGGAAACACTGCATGTTGGTGAAGGGCATATTGAAGAAGGATCAGCCGAGTGGTTCTTGTGGGAGAACAACTCCATTTGGCTCACTAACTTCACACACCATCAGGCTTCCAAGCAGCTCTCAAGGAAACTCAGTTTTCACACTCTATGCTTAGTGCCATTTGAGTGCATTATCTAGGAATGAACCTGGTAGAGCATCCCACACAAACGAATGCTCCACATGCGGGTTTCACATGCCACCAACTCCACATTCACAGGCAACTTCAGCGCCACAGCCGTTTTCAGATAGCCCTCAATGCAAAGGCTCTAGACACAAATATTGGTGTGAGAGCAAATTCAATCAAGGAAACACTGCATGTTGGTGAAGGGCATATTGAAGAAGAATCAGCCGAGTGGTTCTTGTGGGAGAACAACTCCATTTGGCTCACTAACTTCACACACCATCAGGCTTCCAAGCAGCTCTCAAGGAAACTCAGTTTTCACACTCTATGCTTAGTGCCCTTTCTTTGGCTAGGACTGAAATGAACCTGGTAGAGCATCCCACACAAACGAATGCTCCACATGCGGGTTTCACATGCCACCAACTCCACATTCACAGGCAACTTCAGCGCCACAGCCGTTTTCAGATAGCCCTCAATGCAAAGGCTCTAGACGCAAATATTGGTGTGAGAGCTAATTGAATCAAGGAAACACTGCATGTTGGTGAAGGGCATATTGAAGAAGGATCAGCCGAGTGGTTCTTGTGGGAGAACAACTCCATTTGGCTCACTAACTTCACACACCATCAGGCTTCCAAGCAGCTCTCAAGGAAACTCAGTTTTCACACTCTATGCTTAGTGCCCTTTCTTTGGCTAGGACTGAAATGAACCTGGTAGAGCATCCCACACAAACGAATGCTCCACATGCGGGTTTCACATGCCACCAACTCCACATTCACAGGCAACTTCAGCGCCACAGCCGTTTTCAGATAGCCCTCAATGCAAAGGCTCTAGACGCAAATATTGGTGTGAGAGCTAATTCAATCAAGGAAACACTGCATGTTGGTGAAGGGCATATTGAAGAAGGATCAGCCGAGTGGTTCTTGTGGGAGAACAACTCCATTTGGCTCACTAACTTCACACACCATCAGGCTTCCAAGCAGCTCTCAAGGAAACTCAGTTTTCACACTCTATGCTTAGTGCCGTTTGAGTGCCTAGGACTGAAATGAAGTTTGGTCAGCATTACACACAAACGAATGCTCCACATGCGGGTTTCACATGCCACCATCTCCGCATTCACAGGCAACTTCAGCGCCACAGCCATTTTCAGATAGCCCTCAATGCAAAGGCTCTAGACACAAATATTGGTGTGAGAGCTAATTCAATCAAGGAAACACTGCATGTTGGTGAAGGGCATATTGAAGAAGGATCAGCCGAGTGGTTCTTGTGGGAGAACAACTCCATTTGGCTCGCTAACTTCACACACCATCAGGCTTCCAAACAGCTCTCAAGGAAACTCAGTTTTCACACTCTATGCTTAGTGCCCTTTGTATGGCTAGGACTGAAATGAACCTGGTAGAGCATCCCACACAAACGAATGCTCCACATGCGGGTTTCACATGCCACCAACTCCACATTCACAGGCAACTTCAGCGCCACAGCCGTTTTCAGATAGCCCTCAATGCAAAGGCTCTAGACGCAAATATTGGTGTGAGAGCTAATTGAATCAAGGAAACACTGCATGTTGGTGAAGGGCATATTGAAGAAGGATCAGCCGAGTGGTTCTTGTGGGAGAACAACTCCATTTGGCTCACTAACTTCACACACCATCAGGCTTCCAAGCAGCTCTCAAGGAAACTCAGTTTTCACACTCTATGCTTAGTGCTCTTTGTGTGCCTAGGACTGAAATGAAGCTTGGTCAGCATCTCACATAAACGAATGCTCCACATGCGGGTTTCACATGCCACCAACTCCACATTCACAGGCAACTTCAGCGCCACAGCCGTTTTCAGATAGCCCTCAATGCAAAGGCTCTAGACGCAAATATTGGTGTGAGAGCTAATTCAATCAAGGAAACACTGCATGTTGGTGAAGGGCATATTGAAGAAGGATCAGCCGAGTGGTTCTTGTGGGAGAACAACTCCATTTGGCTCACTAACTTCACACACCATCAGGCTTCCAAGCAGCTCTCAAGGAAACTCAGTTTTCACACTCTATGCTTAGTGCCCTTTGTATGGCTACGACTGAAATGAAGCTTGGAGAGCATCCCACACAAACGAATGCTCCACATGCGGGTTTCACATGCCACCAACTCCACATTCACAGGCAACTTCAGCGCCACAGCCGTTTTCAGATAGCCCTCAATGCAAAGGCTCTAGACGCAAATATTGGTGTGAGAGCTAATTGAATCAAGGAAACACTGCATGTTGGTGAAGGGCATATTGAAGAAGGATCAGCCGAGTGGTTCTGGTGGGAGAACAACTCCATTTGGCTCACTAACTTCACACACCATCAGGCTTCCAAGCAGCTCTGAAGGAAACTCAGTTTTCACACTCTATGCTTAGTGCTCTTTGTGTGCCTAGGACTGAAATGAAGCTTGGTCAGCATCTCACATAAACGAATGCTCCACATGCGGGTTTCACATGCCACCAACTCCACATTCACAGGCAACTTCAGCGCCACAGCCGTTTTCAGATAGCCCTCAATGCAAAGGCTCTAGACGCAAATATTGGTGTGAGAGCTAATTCAATCAAGGAAACACTGCATGTTGGTGAAGGGCATATTGAAGAAGGATCAGCCGAGTGGTTCTTGTGGGAGAACAACTCCATTTGGCTCACTAACTTCACACACCATCAGGCTTCCAAGCAGCTCTCAAGGAAACTCAGTTTTCACACTCTATGCTTAGTGCCCTTTGTATGGCTACGACTGAAATGAAGCTTGGAGAGCATCCCACACAAACGAATGCTCCACATGCGGGTTTCACATGCCACCAACTCCACATTCACAGGCAACTTCAGCGCCACAGCCGTTTTCAGATAGCCCTCAATGCAAAGGCTCTAGACGCAAATATTGGTGTGAGAGCTAATTCAATCAAGGAAACACTGCATGTTGGTGAAGGGCATATTGAAGAAGGATCAGCCGAGTGGTTCTTGTGGGAGAACAACTCCATTTGGCTCACTAACTTCACACCCCATCAGGCTTCCAAGCAGCTCTCAAGGAAACTCAGTTTTCACACTCTATGCTTAGTGCCGTTTGAGTGCCTAGGACTGAAATGAAGTTTGGTCAGCATCCCACACGAACGAATGCTCCACATGCGGGTTTCACATGCCACCAACTCCACATTCACAGGCAACTTCAGCGCCACAGCCGTTCTCAGATAGCCCTCAATGCAAAGGCTCTAGACGCAAATATTGGTGTGAGAGCTAATTCAATGAAGGAAACACTGCATGTTGGTGAAGGGCATATTGAAGAAGGATCAGCCGAGTGGTTCTTGTGGGAGAACAACTCCATTTGGCTCACTAACTTCACACACCATCAGGCTTCCAAGCAGCTCTCAAGGAAACTCAGTTTTCAGAGTCTATGCTTAGTGCCCTTTGAGTGCATTATCTAGGAATGAACCTGGTAGAGCATCCCACACAAACGAATGCTCCACATGCGGGTTTCACATGCCACCAACTCCACATTCACAGGCAACTTCAGCGCCACAGCCGTTTTCAGATAGCCCTCAATGCAAAGGCTCTAGACGCAAATATTGGTGTGAGAGCTAATTCAATCAAGGAAACACTGCATGTTGGTGAAGGGCATATTGAAGAAGGATCAGCCGAGTGGTTCTTGTGGGAGAACAACTCCATTTGGCTCACTAACTTCACACACCATCAGGCTTCCAAGCAGCTCTCAAGGAAACTCAGTTTTCACACTCTATGCTTAGTGCCATTTGAGTGCATTATCTAGGAATGAACCTGGTAGAGCATCCCACACAAACGAATGCTCCACATGCGGGTTTCACATGCCACCAACTCCACATTCACAGGCAACTTCAGCGCCACAGCCGTTTTCAGATAGCCCTCAATGCAAAGGCTCTAGACACAAATATTGGTGTGAGAGCAAATTCAATCAAGGAAACACTGCATGTTGGTGAAGGGCATATTGAAGAAGAATCAGCCGAGTGGTTCTTGTGGGAGAACAACTCCATTTGGCTCACTAACTTCACACACCATCAGGCTTCCAAGCAGCTCTCAAGGAAACTCAGTTTTCACACTCTATGCTTAGTGCCCTTTCTTTGGCTAGGACTGAAATGAACCTGGTAGAGCATCCCACACAAACGAATGCTCCACATGCGGGTTTCACATGCCACCAACTCCACATTCACAGGCAACTTCAGCGCCACAGCCGTTTTCAGATAGCCCTCAATGCAAAGGCTCTAGACGCAAATATTGGTGTGAGAGCTAATTGAATCAAGGAAACACTGCATGTTGGTGAAGGGCATATTGAAGAAGGATCAGCCGAGTGGTTCTTGTGGGAGAACAACTCCATTTGGCTCACTAACTTCACACACCATCAGGCTTCCAAGCAGCTCTCAAGGAAACTCAGTTTTCACACTCTATGCTTAGTGCCCTTTCTTTGGCTAGGACTGAAATGAACCTGGTAGAGCATCCCACACAAACGAATGCTCCACATGCGGGTTTCACATGCCACCAACTCCACATTCACAGGCAACTTCAGCGCCACAGCCGTTTTCAGATAGCCCTCAATGCAAAGGCTCTAGACGCAAATATTGGTGTGAGAGCTAATTCAATCAAGGAAACACTGCATGTTGGTGAAGGGCATATTGAAGAAGGATCAGCCGAGTGGTTCTTGTGGGAGAACAACTCCATTTGGCTCACTAACTTCACACACCATCAGGCTTCCAAGCAGCTCTCAAGGAAACTCAGTTTTCACACTCTATGCTTAGTGCCCTTTGAGTGCCTAGGACTGAAATGAAGCTTGGTCAGCATCCCACACAAACGAATGCTCCACATGCGGGTTTCACATGCCACCAACTCCACATTCACAGGCAACTTCAGCGCCACAGCCGTTTTCAGATAGCCCTCAATGCAAAGGCTCTAGACGCAAATATTGGTGTGAGAGCTAATTCAATCAAGGAAACACTGCATGTTGGTGAAGGGCATATTGAAGAAGGATCAGCCGAGTGGTTCTTGTGGGAGAACAACTCCATTTGGCTCACTAACTTCACACACCATCAGGCTTCCAAGCAGCTCTCAAGGAAACTCAGTTTTCACACTCTATGCTTAGTGCCCTTTCTTTGGCTACGACTGAAATGAACCTGGTAGAGCATCCCACACAAACGAATGCTCCACATGCGGGTTTCACATGCCACCAACTCCACATTCACAGGCAACTTCAGCGCCACAGCCGTTTTCAGATAGCCCTCAATGCAAAGGCTCTAGACGCAAATATTGGTGTGAGAGCTAATTCAATCAAGGAAACACTGCATGTTGGTGAAGGGCATATTGAAGAAGGATCAGCCGAGTGGTTCTTGTGGGAGAACAACTCCATTTGGCTCACTAACTTCACACACCATCAGGCTTCCAAGCAGCTCTCAAGGAAACTCAGTTTTCACACTCTATGCTTAGTGCCGTTTGAGTGCCTAGGACTGAAATGAAGTTTGGTCAGCATTACACACAAACGAATGCTCCACATGCGGGTTTCACATGCCACCATCTCCGCATTCACAGGCAACTTCAGCGCCACAGCCATTTTCAGATAGCCCTCAATGCAAAGGCTCTAGACACAAATATTGGTGTGAGAGCTAATTCAATCAAGGAAACACTGCATGTTGGTGAAGGGCATATTGAAGAAGGATCAGCCGAGTGGTTCTTGTGGGAGAACAACTCCATTTGGCTCGCTAACTTCACACACCATCAGGCTTCCAAACAGCTCTCAAGGAAACTCAGTTTTCACACTCTATGCTTAGTGCCCTTTGTATGGCTAGGACTGAAATGAACCTGGTAGAGCATCCCACACAAACGAATGCTCCACATGCGGGTTTCACATGCCACCAACTCCACATTCACAGGCAACTTCAGCGCCACAGCCGTTTTCAGATAGCCCTCAATGCAAAGGCTCTAGACGCAAATATTGGTGTGAGAGCTAATTCAATCAAGGAAACACTGCATGTTGGTGAAGGGCATATTGAAGAAGGATCAGCCGAGTGGTTCTGGTGGGAGAACAACTCCATTTGGCTCACTAACTTCACACACCATCAGGCTTCCAAGCAGCTCTCAAGGAAACTCAGTTTTCACACTCTATGCTTAGTGCTCTTTGTGTGCCTAGGACTGAAATGAAGCTTGGTCAGCATCTCACATAAACGAATGCTCCACATGCGGGTTTCACATGCCACCAACTCCACATTCACAGGCAACTTCAGCGCCACAGCCGTTTTCAGATAGCCCTCAATGCAAAGGCTCTAGACGCAAATATTGGTGTGAGAGCTAATTCAATCAAGGAAACACTGCATGTTGGTGAAGGGCATATTGAAGAAGGATCAGCCGAGTGGTTCTTGTGGGAGAACAACTCCATTTGGCTCACTAACTTCACACACCATCAGGCTTCCAAGCAGCTCTCAAGGAAACTCAGTTTTCACACTCTATCCTTAGTGCCCTTTGTATGGCTACGACTGAAATGAAGCTTGGAGAGCATCCCACACAAACGAATGCTCCACATGCGGGTTTCACATGCCACCAACTCCACATTCACAGGCAACTTCAGCGCCACAGCCGTTTTCAGATAGCCCTCAATGCAAAGGCTCTAGACGCAAATATTGGTGTGAGAGCTAATTCAATGAAGGAAACACTGCATGTTGGTGAAGGGCATATTGAAGAAGGATCAGCCGAGTGGTTCTTGTGGGAGAACAACTCCATTTGGCTCACTAACTTCACACACCATCAGGCTTCCAAGCAGCTCTCAAGGAAACTCAGTTTTCACACTCTATGCTTAGTGCCGTTTGAGTGCCTAGGACTGAAATGAAGCTTGGTCAGCATCCCACACAAACGAATGCTCCACATGCGGGTTTCACATGCCACCAACTCCACATTCACAGGCAACTTCAGCGCCACAGCCGTTTTCAGATAGCCCTCAATGCAAAGGCTCTAGACGCAAATATTGGTGTGAGAGCTAATTCAATCAAGGAAACACTGCATGTTGGTGAAGGGCATATTGAAGAAGGATCAGCCGAGTGGTTCTTGTGGGAGAACAACTCCATTTGGCTCACTAACTTCACACCATCAGGCTTCCAAGCAGCTCTCAAGGAAACTCAGTTTTCACACTCTATGCTTAGTGCCCTTTGAGTGCCTAGGACTGAAATGAAGCTTTGTCAGCATCCCACACAAACGAATGCTCCACATGCGGGTTTCACATGCCACCAACTCCACATTCACAGGCAACTTCAGCGCCACAGCCGTTTACAGATAGCCCTCAATGCAAAGGCTCTAGACGCAAATATTGGTGTGAGAGCTAATTCAATCAAGGAAACACTGCATGTTGGTGAAGGGCATATTGAAGAAGGATCAGCCGAGTGGTTCTTGTGGCAGAACAACTCCATTTGGCTCACTAACGTCACACACCATCAGGCTTCCAAGCAGCTCTCAAGGAAACTCAGTTTTCACACTCTATGCTTAGTGCCCTTTCTTTGGCTACGACTGAAATGAACCTGGTAGAGCATCCCACACAAACGAATGCTCCACATGCGGGTTTCACATGCCACCAACTCCACATTCACAGGCAACTTCAGCGCCACAGCCGTTTTCAGATAGCCCTCAATGCAAAGGCTCTAGACGCAAATATTGGTGCGAGAGCTAATTCAATCAAGGAAACACTGCATGTTGGTGAAGGGCATATTGAAGAAGGATCAGCCGAGTGGTTCTTGTGGGAGAACAACTCCATTTGGCTCACTAACTTCACACACCATCAGGCTTCCAAGCAGCTCTCAAGGAAACTCAGTTTTCACACTCTATGCTTAGTGCCCTTTGAGTGCATTATCTAGGAATGAACCTGGTAGAGCATCCCACACAAACGAATGCTCCACATGCGGGTTTCACATGCCACCAACTCCACATTCACAGGCAACTTCAGCGCCACAGCCGTTTACAGATAGCCCTCAATGCAAAGGCTCTAGACGCAAATATTGGTGTGAGAGCTAATTCAATCAAGGAAACACTGCATGTTGGTGAAGGGCATATTGAAGAAGGATCAGCCGAGTGGTTCTTGTGGGAGAACAACTCCATTTGGCTCACTAACTTCACACACCATCAGGCTTCCAAGCAGCTCTCAAGGAAACTCAGTTTTCACGCTCTATGCTTAGTGCCCTTTCTTTGGCTACGACTGAAATGAACCTGGTAGAGCATCCCACACAAACGAATGCTCCACATGCGGGTTTCACATGCCACCAACTCCACATTCACAGGCAACTTCAGCGCCACAGCCGTTTTCAGATAGCCCTCAATGCAAAGGCTCTAGACGCAAATATTGGTGTGAGAGCTAATTCAATCAAGGAAACACTGCATGTTGGTGAAGGGCATATTGAAGAAGGATCAGCCGAGTGGTTCTTGTGGGAGAACAACTCCATTTGGCTCACTAACGTCACACACCATCAGGCTTCCAAGCAGCTCTCAAGGAAACTCAGTTTTCACACTCTATGCTTAGTGCCCTTTGAGTGCATTATCTAGGAATGAACCTGGTAGAGCATCCCACACAAACGAATGCTCCACATGCGGGTTTCACATGCCACCAACTCCACATTCACAGGCAACTTCAGCGCCACAGCCGTTTTCAGATAGCCCTCAATGCAAAGGCTCTAGACACAAATATTGGTGTGAGAGCAAATTCAATCAAGGAAACACTGCATGTTGGTGAAGGGCATATTGAAGAAGAATCAGCCGAGTGGTTCTTGTGGGAGAACAACTCCATTTGGCTCACTAACTTCACACACCATCAGGCTTCCAAGCAGCTCTCAAGGAAACTCAGTTTTCACACTCTATGCTTAGTGTCGTTTGAGTGCCTAGCACTGAAATGAAGCTTGGTCAGCATCCCACACAAAAGAATGCTCCACATGCGGGTTTCACATGCCACCAACTCCACATTCACAGGCAACTTCAGCGCCACAGCCGTTTTCAGATAGCCCTCAATGCAAAGGCTCTAGACGCAAATATTGGTGCGACAGCTAATTCAATCAAGGAAACACTGCATGTTGGTGAAGGACATACTGAAGAAGGATCAGACGAGTGGTTCTTGTGGGAGAACAACTCCATTTGGCTCACTAACTTCACACACCATCAGGCTTCCAAGCAGCTCTCAAGGAAACTCAGTTTTCACACTCTATGCTTAGTGCCCTTTGAGTGCCTAGGTCTGAAATTAAGCTGGAGAGCATCCCACATAAACGAATGCTCCACATGCGGGTTTCACATGCCACCAACTCCACATTCACAGGCAACTTCAGCGCCACAGCCATTTTCAGATAGCCCTCAATGCAAAGGCTCTAGACGCAAATATTGGTGTGAGAGCTAATTCAATCAAGGAAACACTGCATGTTGGTGAAGGACATACTGAAGAAGGATCAGACGAGTGGTTCTTGTGGGAGAACAACTCCATTTGGCTCACTAACTTCACACACCATCAGGCTTCCAAGCAGCTCTCAAGGAAACTCAGTTTTCACACTCTATGCTTAGTGCCCTTTCTTTGGCTAGGACTGAAATGAACCTGGTAGAGCATCCCACACAAACGAATGCTCCACATGCGGGTTTCACATGCCACCAACTCCACATTCACAGGCAACTTCAGCGCCACAGCCGTTTTCAGATAGCCCTCAATGCAAAGGCTCTAGACGCAAATATTGGTGTGAGAGCTAATTCAATCAAGGAAACACTGCATGTTGGTGAAGGGCATATTGAAGAAGGATCTGCCGAGTGGTTCTTGTGGGAGAACAACTCCATTTGGCTCACTAACTTCACACACCATCAGGCTTCCAAGCAGCTCTCAAGGAAACTCAGTTTTCACACTCTATGCTTAGTGCCGTTTGAGTGCCTAGGACTGAAATGAAGCTTGGTCAGCATCCCACACAAACGAATGCTCCACATGCGGGTTTCACATGCCACCAACTCCACATTCACAGGCAACTTCAGCGCCACAGCCGTTTTCAGATAGCCCTCAATGCAAAGGCTCTAGACGCAAATATTGGTGTGAGAGCTAATTCAATCAAGGAAACACTGCATGTTGGTGAAGGGCATATTGAAGAAGGATCAGCCGAGTGGTTCTTGTGGCAGAACAACTCCATTTGGCTCACTAACTTCACACACCATCAGGCTTCCAAGCAGCTCTCAAGGAAACTCAGTTTTCACACTCTATGCTTAGTGCCCTTTGTATGGCTAGGACTGAAATGAACCTGGTAGAGCATCCCACACAAACGAATGCTCCACATGCGGGTTTCACATGCCACCAACTCCACATTCACAGGCAACTTCAGCGCCACAGCCGTTTTCAGATAGCCCTCAATGCAAAGGCTCTAGACGCAAATATTGGTGTGAGAGGTAATTCAATCAAGGAAACACTGCATGTTGGTGAAGGGCATATTGAAGAAGGATCAGCCGAGTGGTTCTTGTGGGAGAACAACTCCATTTGGCTCACTAACTTCACACACCATCAGGCTTCCAAGCAGCTCTCAAGGAAACTCAGTTTTCACACTCTATGCTTAGTGCCCTTTCTTTGGCTACGACTGAAATGAACCTGGTAGAGCATCCCACACAAACGAATGCTCCACATGCGGGTTTCACATGCCACCAACTCCACATTCACAGGCAACTTCAGCGCCACAGCCGTTTTCAGATAGCCCTCAATGCAAAGGCTCTAGACGCAAATATTGGTGTGAGAGCTAATTCAATCAAGGAAACACTGCATGTTGGTGAAGGGCATATTGAAGAAGGATCAGCCGAGTGGTTCTTGTGGGAGAACAACTCCATTTGGCTCACTAACTTCACACACCATCAGGCTTCCAAGCAGCTCTCAAGGAAACTCAGTTTTCACACTCTATGCTTAGTGCCGTTTGAGTGGCTAGGACTGAAATGAAGTTTCGTCAGCATCCCACACAAACGAATGCTCCACATGCGGGTTTCACATGCCACCAACTCCACATTCACAGGCAACTTCAGCGCCACAGCCGTTTTCAGATAGCCCTCAATGCAAAGGCTCTAGACGCAAATATTGGTGTGAGAGCTAATTCAATCAAGGAAACACTGCATGTTGGTGAAGGGCATATTGAAGAAGGATCTGCCGAGTGGTTCTTGTGGGAGAACAACTCCATTTGGCTCACTAACTTCACACACCATCAGGCTTCCAAGCAGCTCTCAAGGAAACTCAGTTTTCACACTCTATGCTTAGTGCCGTTTGAGTGCCTAGGACTGAAATGAAGCTTGGTCAGCATCCCACACAAACGAATGCTCCACATGCGGGTTTCACATGCCACCAACTCCACATTCACAGGCAACTTCAGCGCCACAGCCGTTTTCAGATAGCCCTCAATGCAAAGGCTCTAGACGCAAATATTGGTGTGAGAGCTAATTCAATCAAGGAAACACTGCATGTTGGTGAAGGGCATATTGAAGAAGGATCAGCCGAGTGGTTCTTGTGGGAGAACAACTCCATTTGGCTCACTAACTTCACACACCATCAGGCTTCCAAGCAGCTCTCAAGGAAACTCAGTTTTCACACTCTATGCTTAGTGCCCTTTGTATGGCTAGGACTGAAATGAACCTGGTAGAGCATCCCACACAAACGAATGCTCCACATGCGGGTTTCACATGCCACCAACTCCACATTCACAGGCAACTTCAGCGCCACAGCCATTTTCAGATAGCCCTCAATGCAAAGGCTCTAGACGCAAATATTGGTGTGAGAGCTAATTCAATCAAGGAAACACTGCATGTTGGTGAAGGGCATATTGAAGAAGGATCAGCCGAGTGGTTCTTGTGGGAGAACAACTCCATTTGGCTCACTAACGTCACACACCATCAGGCTTCCAAGCAGCTCTCAAGGAAACTCAGTTTTCACACTCTATGCTTAGTGCCCTTTGAGTGCATTATCTAGGAATGAACCTGGTAGAGCATCCCACACAAACGAATGCTCCACATGCGGGTTTCACATGCCACCAACTCCACATTCACAGGCAACTTCAGCGCCACAGCCGTTTTCAGATAGCCCTCAATGCAAAGGCTCTAGACGCAAATATTGGTGTGAGAGCTAATTCAATCAAGGAAACACTGCATGTTGGTGAAGGGCATATTGAAGAAGGATCAGCCGAGTGGTTCTTGTGGGAGAACAACTCCATTTGGCTCACTAACGTCACACACCATCAGGCTTCCAAGCAGCTCTCAAGGAAACTCAGTTTTCACACTCTATGCTTAGTGCCCTTTGAGTGCATTATCTAGGAATGAACCTGGTAGAGCATCCCACACAAACGAATGCTCCACATGCGGGTTTCACATGCCACCAACTCCACATTCACAGGCAACTTCAGCGCCACAGCCATTTTCAGATAGCCCTCAATACAAAGGCTCTAGACACAAATATTGGTGTGAGAGCAAATTCAATCAAGGAAACACTGCATGTTGGTGAAGGGCATATTGAAGAAGAATCAGCCGAGTGGTTCTTGTGGGAGAACAACTCCATTTGGCTCACTAACGTCACACACCATCAGGCTTCCAAGCAGCTCTCAAGGAAACTCAGTTTTCACACTCTATGCTTAGTGTCGTTTGAGTGCCTAGCACTGAAATGAAGCTTGGTCAGCATCCCACACAAACGAATGCTCCACATGCGGATTTCACATGCCACCAACTCCACATTCACAGGCAACTTCAGCGCCACAGCCGTTTTCAGATAGCCCTCAATGCAAAGGCTCTAGACGCAAATATTGGTGTGAGAGCTAATTCAATCAAGGAAACACTGCATGTTGGTGAAGGACATACTGAAGAAGGATCAGACGAGTGGTTCTTGTGGGAGAACAACTCCATTTGGCTCACTAACTTCACACACCATCAGGCTTCCAAGCAGCTCTCAAGGAAACTCAGTTTTCACACTCTATGCTTAGTGCCCTTTGAGTGCCTAGGACTGAAATGAAGCTTGGAGAGCATCCCACATAAACAAATGCTCCACATGCGGGTTTCACATGCCACCAACTCCACATTCTCAGGCAACTTCAGCGCCACAGCCGTTTTCAGATAGCCCTCAATGCAAAGGCTCTAGACGCAAATATTGGTGTGAGAGCTAATTCAATCAAGGAAACACTGCATGTTGGTGAAGGGCATATTGAAGAAGGATCAGCCGAGTGGTTCTTGTGGGAGAACAACTCCATTTGGCTCACTAACTTCACACACCATCAGGCTTCCAAGCAGCTCTCAAGGAAACTCAGTTTTCACACTCTATGCTTAGTGTCGTTTGAGTGCCTAGGACTGAAATGAAGCTTGGTCAGCATCCCACACAAACGAATGCTCCACATGCGGGTTTCACATGCCACCAACTCCACATTCACAGGCAACTTCAGCGCCACAGCCGTTTTCAGATAGCCCTCAATGCAAAGGCTCTAGACGCAAATATTGGTGTGAGAGCTAATTCAATCAAGGAAACACTGCATGTTGGTGAAGGGCATATTGAAGAAGGATCAGCCGAGTGGTTCTGGTGGGAGAACAACTCCATTTGGCTCACTAACTTCAAACACCATCAGGCTTCCAAGCAGCTCTCAAGGAAACTCAGTTTTCACACTCTATGCTTAGTGCCCTTTCTTTGGCTAGGACTGAAATGATGCTTGGAGAGCATCCCAAATAAACGAATGCTCCACATGCGGGTTTCACATGCCACCAACTCCACATTCACAGGCAACTTCAGCGCCACAGCTGTTTTCAGATAGCCCTCAATGCAAAGGCTCTAGACGCAAATATTGGTGTGAGAGCTAATTCAATCAAGGAAACACTGCATGTTGGTGAAGGACATACTGAAGAAGGATCAGCCGAGTGGTTCTTGTGGGAGAACAACTCCATTTGGCTCACTAACTTCACACACCATCAGGCTTCCAAGCAGCTCTCAAGGAAACTCAGTTTTCACACTCTATACTTAGTGCCCTTTCTTTGGCTACGACTGAAATGAACCTGGTAGAGCATCCCACACAAACGAATGCTCCACATGCGGGTTTCACATGCCACCAACTCCACATTCACAGGCAACTTCAGCGCCACAGCCGTTTTCAGATAGCCCTCAATGCAAAGGCTCTAGACGCAAATATTGGTGTGAGAGCTAATTCAATCAAGGAAACACTGCATGTTGGTGAAGGGCATATTGAAGAAGGATCAGCCGAGTGGTTCTTCTGGGAGAACAACTCCATTTGGCTCACTAACTTCACACACCATCAGGCTTCCAAGCAGCTCTCAAGGAAACTCAGTTTTCACACTCTATGCTTAGTGTCGTTTGAGTGCCTAGGACTGAAATGAAGTTTGGTCAGCATCCCACACAAACGAATGCTCCACATGCGGGTTTCACATGCCACCAACTCCACATTCACAGGCAACTTCAGCGCCACAGCCATTTTCAGATAGCCCTCAATGCAAAGGCTCTAGACGCAAATATTGGTGTGAGAGCTAATTCAATCAAGGAAACACTGCATGTTGGTGAAGGGCATATTGAAGAAGGATCAGCCGAGTGGTTCTTGTGGGAGAACAACTCCATTTGGCTCACTAACGTCACACACCATCAGGCTTCCAAGCAGCTCTCAAGGAAACTCAGTTTTCACACTCTATGCTTAGTGCCCTTTGAGTGCATTATCTAGGAATGAACCTGGTAGAGCATCCCACACAAACGAATGCTCCACATGCGGGTTTCACATGCCACCAACTCCACATTCACAGGCAACTTCAGCGCCACAGCCATTTTCAGATAGCCCTCAATGCAAAGGCTCTAGACACAAATATTGGTGTGAGAGCAAATTCAATCAAGGAAACACTGCATGTTGGTGAAGGGCATATTGAAGAAGGATCAGCCGAGTGGTTCTTGTGGGAGAACAACTCCATTTGGCTCACTAACTTCACACACCATCAGGCTTCCAAGCAGCTCTCAAGGAAACTCAGTTTTCACACTCTATGCTTAGTGTCGTTTGAGTGCCTAGCACTGAAATGAAGCTTGGTCAGCATCCCACACAAACGAATGCTCCACATGCGGATTTCACATGCCACCAACTCCACATTCACAGGCAACTTCAGCGCCACAGCCGTTTTCAGATAGCCCTCAATGCAAAGGCTCTAGACGCAAATATTGGTGTGAGAGCTAATTCAATCAAGGAAACACTGCATGTTGGTGAAGGACATACTGAAGAAGGATCAGACGAGTGGTTCTTGTGGGAGAACAACTCCATTTGGCTCACTAACTTCACACACCATCAGGCTTCCAAGCAGCTCTCAAGGAAACTCAGTTTTCACACTCTATGCTTAGTGCCCTTTGAGTGCCTAGGACTGAAATGAAGCTTGGAGAGCATCCCACATAAACGAATGCTCCACATGCGGGTTTCACATGCCACCAACTCCACATTCTCAGGCAACTTCAGCGCCACAGCCGTTTTCAGATAGCCCTCAATGCAAAGGCTCTAGACGCAAATATTGGTGTGAGAGCTAATTCAATCAAGGAAACACTGCATGTTGGTGAAGGGCATATTGAAGAAGGATCAGCCGAGTGGTTCTTGTGGGAGAACAACTCCATTTGGCTCACTAACGTCACACACCATCAGGCTTCCAAGCAGCTCTCAAGGAAACTCAGTTTTCACACTCTATGCTTAGTGCCCTTTGAGTGCATTATCTAGGAATGAACCTGGTAGAGCATCCCACACAAACGAATGCTCCACATGCGGGTTTCACATGCCACCAACTCCACATTCACAGGCAACTTCAGCGCCACAGCCATTTTCAGATAGCCCTCAATGCAAAGGCTCTAGACACAAATATTGGTGTGAGAGCAAATTCAATCAAGGAAACACTGCATGTTGGTGAAGGGCATATTGAAGAAGAATCAGCCGAGTGGTTCTTGTGGGAGAACAACTCCATTTGGCTCACTAACTTCACACACCATCAGGCTTCCAAGCAGCTCTCAAGGAAACTCAGTTTTCACACTCTATGCTTAGTGCCCTTTCTTTGGCTACGACTGAAATGAACCTGGTAGAGCATCCCACACAAACGAATGCTCCACATGCGGGTTTCACATGCCACCAACTCCACATTCACAGGCAACTTCAGCGCCACAGCCGTTTTCAGATAGCCCTCAATGCAAAGGCTCTAGACGCAAATATTGGTGTGAGAGCTAATTCAATCAAGGAAACACTGCATGTTGGTGAAGGGCATATTGAAGAAGGATCAGCCGAGTGGTTCTTGTGGGAGAACAACTCCATTTGGCTCACTAACTTCACACACCATCAGGCTTCCAAGCAGCTCTCAAGGAAACTCAGTTTTCACACTCTATGCTTAGTGTCGTTTGAGTGCCTAGCACTGAAATGAAGCTTGGTCAGCATCCCACACAAACGAATGCTCCACATGCGGATTTCACATGCCACCAACTCCACATTCACAGGCAACTTCAGCGCCACAGCCGTTTTCAGATAGCCCTCAATGCAAAGGCTCTAGACGCAAATATTGGTGTGAGAGCTAATTCAATCAAGGAAACACTGCATGTTGGTGAAGGACATACTGAAGAAGGATCAGACGAGTGGTTCTTGTGGGAGAACAACTCCATTTGGCTCACTAACTTCACACACCATCAGGCTTCCAAGCAGCTCTCAAGGAAACTCAGTTTTCACACTCTATGCTTAGTGCCCTTTGAGTGCCTAGGACTGAAATGAAGCTTGGAGAGCATCCCACATAAACGAATGCTCCACATGCGGGTTTCACATGCCACCAACTCCACATTCTCAGGCAACTTCAGCGCCACAGCCGTTTTCAGATAGCCCTCAATGCAAAGGCTCTAGACGCAAATATTGGTGTGAGAGCTAATTCAATCAAGGAAACACTGCATGTTGGTGAAGGGCATATTGAAGAAGGATCAGCCGAGTGGTTCTTGTGGGAGAACAACTCCATTTGGCTCACTAACTTCACACACCATCAGGCTTCCAAGCAGCTCTCAAGGAAACTCAGTTTTCACACTCTATGCTTAGTGCCGTTTGAGTGCCTAGGACTGAAATGAAGTTTGGTCAGCATCCCACACAAACGAATGCTCCACATGCGGGTTTCACATGCCACCAACTCCACATTCACAGGCAACTTCAGCGCCACAGCCGTTTTCAGATAGCCCTCAATGCAAAGGCTCTAGACGCAAATATTGGTGTGAGAGCTAATTCAATCAAGGAAACACTGCATGTTGGTGAAGGGCATATTGAAGAAGGATCAGCCGAGTGGTTCTTGTGGGAGAACAACTCCATTTGGCTCACTAACTTCACACACCATCAGGCTTCCAAGCAGCTCTCAAGGAAACTCAGTTTTCACACTCTATGCTTAGTGCCCTTTCTTTGGCTAGGACTGAAATGAACCTGGTAGAGCATCCCACACAAACGAATGCTCCACATGCGGGTTTCACATGCCACCAACTCCACATTCACAGGCAACTTCAGCGCCACAGCCGTTTTCAGATAGCCCTCAATGCAAAGGCTCTAGACGCAAATATTGGTGTGAGAGCTAATTCAATCAAGGAAACACTGCATGTTGGTGAAGGGCATATTGAAGAAGGATCAGCCGAGTGGTTCTTGTGGGAGAACAACTCCATTTGGCTCACTAACTTCACACACCATCAGGCTTCCAAGCAGCTCTCAAGGAAACTCAGTTTTCACACTCTATGCTTAGTGCCGTTTGAGTGCCTAGGACTGAAATGAAGCTTGGTCAGCATCCCACACAAACGAATGCTCCACATGCGGGTTTCACATGCCACCAACTCCACATTCACAGGCAACTTCAGCGCCACAGCTGTTTTCAGATAGCCCTCAATGCAAAGGCTCTAGACGCAAATATTGGTGTGAGAGCTAATTCAATCAAGGAAACACTGCATGTTGGTGAAGGGCATATTGAAGAAGGATCAGCCGAGTGGTTCTTGTGGGAGAACAACTCCATTTGGCTCACTAACTTCACACACCATCAGGCTTCCAAGCAGCTCTCAAGGAAACTCAGTTTTCACACTCTATGCTTAGTGCCGTTTGAGTGCCTAGGACTGAAATGAAGTTTGGTCAGCATCCCACACAAACGAATGCTCCACATGCGGGTTTCACATGCCACCAACTCCACATTCACAGGCAACTTCAGCGCCACAGCCGTTTTCAGATAGCCCTCAATGCAAAGGCTCTAGACGCAAATATTGGTGTGAGAGCTAATTCAATCAAGGAAACACTGCATGTTGGTGAAGGGCATATTGAAGAAGGATCAGCCGAGTGGTTCTTGTGGGAGAACAACTCCATTTGGCTCACTAACTTCACACACCATCAGGCTTCCAAGCAGCTCTCAAGGAAACTCAGTTTTCACACTCTATGCTTAGTGCCCTTTCTTTGGCTAGGACTGAAATGAACCTGGTAGAGCATCCCACACAAACGAATGCTCCACATGCGGGTTTCACATGCCACCAACTCCACATTCACAGGCAACTTCAGCGCCACAGCCGTTTTCAGATAGCCCTCAATGCAAAGGCTCTAGACGCAAATATTGGTGTGAGAGCTAATTCAATCAAGGAAACACTGCATGTTGGTGAAGGGCGTATTGAAGAAGGATCAGCCGAGTGGTTCTTGTGGGAGAACAACTCCATTTGGCTCACTAACTTCACACACCATCAGGCTTCCAAGCAGCTCTCAAGGAAACTCAGTTTTCACACTCTATGCTTAGTGCCCTTTATTTGGCTACGACTGAAATGAACCTGGTAGAGCATCCCACACAAACGAATGCTCCACATGCGGGTTTCACATGCCACCAACTCCACATTCACAGGCAACTTCAGCGCCACAGCCGTTTTCAGATAGCCCTCAATGCAAAGGCTCTAGACGCAAATATTGGTGTGAGAGCTAATTCAATCAAGGAAACACTGCATGTTGGTGAAGGGCATATTGAAGAAGGATCAGCCGAGTGGTTCTTGTGGGAGAACAACTCCATTTGGCTCACTAACTTCACACACCATCAGGCTTCCAAGCAGCTCTCAAGGAAACTCAGTTTTCACACTCTATGCTTAGTGCCGTTTGAGTGCCTAGGACTGAAATGAAGTTTGGTCAGCATCCCACACAAACGAATGCTCCACATGCGGGTTTCACATGCCACCAACTCCACATTCACAGGCAACTTCAGCGCCACAGCCGTTTTCAGATAGCCCTCAATGCAAAGGCTCTAGACGCAAATATTGGTGTGAGAGCTAATTCAATCAAGGAAACACTGCATGTTGGTGAAGGGCATATTGAAGAAGGATCAGGCGAGTGGTTCTTGTGGGAGAACAACTCCATTTGGCTCACTAACTTCACACACCATCAGGCTTCCAAGCAGCTCTCAAGGAAACTCAGTTTTCACACTCTATGCTTAGTGCCGTTTGAGTGCCTAGGACTGAAATGAAGCTTGGTCAGCATCCCACACAAACGAATGCTCCACATGCGGGTTTCACATGCCACCAACTCCACATTCACAGGCAACTTCAGCGCCACAGCCGTTTTCAGATAGCCCTCAAGGCAAAGGCTCTAGACGCAAATATTGGTGTGAGAGCTAATTCAATCAAGGAAACACTGCATGTTGGTGAAGGGCATATTGAAGAAGGATCAGCCGAGTGGTTCTTGTGGGAGAACAACTCCATTTGGCTCACTAACTTCACACACCATCAGGCTTCCAAGCAGCTCTCAAGGAAACTCAGTTTTCACACTCTATGCTTAGTGCCCTTTGTATGGCTAGGACTGAAATGAACCTGGTAGAGCATCCCACACAAACGAATGCTCCACATGCGGGTTTCACATGCCACCAACTCCACATTCACAGGCAACTTCAGCGCCACAGCCATTTTCAGATAGCCCTCAATGCAAAGGCTCTAGACGCAAATATTGGTGTGAGAGCTAATTCAATCAAGGAAACACTGCATGTTGGTGAAGGGCATATTGAAGAAGGATCAGCCGAGTGGTTCTTGTGGGACAACAACTCCATTTGGCTCACTAACGTCACACACCATCAGGCTTCCAAGCAGCTCTCAAGGAAACTCAGTTTTCACACTCTATGCTTAGTGCCCTTTGAGTGCATTATCTAGGAATGAACCTGGTAGAGCATCCCACACAAACGAATGCTCCACATGCGCGTTTCACATGCCACCAACTCCACATTCTCAGGCAACTTCAGCGCCACAGCCGTTTTCAGATAGCCCTCAATGCAAAGGCTCTAGACGCAAATATTGGTGTGAGAGCTAATTCAATCAAGGAAACACTGCATGTTGGTGAAGGGCATATTGAAGAAGGATCAGCCGAGTGGTTCTTGTGGGAGAACAACTCCATTTGGCTCACTAACTTCACACACCATCAGGCTTCCAAGCAGCTCTCAAGGAAACTCAGTTTTCACACTCTATGCTTAGTGCCCTTTGAGTGCCTAGGACTGAAATGAAGCTTGGAGAGCATCCCACATAAACGAATGCTCCACATGCGGGTTTCACATGCCACCAACTCCACATTCACAGGCAACTTCAGCGCCACAGCCGTTTTCAGATAGCCCTCAATGCAATGGCTCTAGACGCAAATATTGGTGTGAGAGCTAATTCAATCAAGGAAACACTGCATGTTGGTGAAGGACATATTGAAGAAGGATCAGCCGAGTGGTTCTTGTGGGAGAACAACTCCATTTGGCTCACTAACTTCACACACCATCAGGCTTCCAAGCAGCTCTCAAGGAAACTCAGTTTTCACACTCTATGCTTAGTGCCCTTTGTGTGCCTAGGACTGAAATGAACCTGGTAGAGCATCCCACACAAACGAATGCTCCACATGCGGGTTTCACATGCCACCAACTCCACATTCTCAGGCAACTTCAGCGCCACAGCCGTTTTCAGATAGCCCTCAATGCAAAGGCTCTAGACGCAAATATTGGTGTGAGAGCTAATTCAATCAAGGAAACACTGCATGTTGGTGAAGGACATACTGAAGAACGATCAGCCGAGTGGTTCTTGTGGGAGAACAACTCCATTTGGCTCACTAACTTCACACACCATCAGGCTTCCAAGCAGCTCTCAAGGAAACTCAGTTTTCACACTCTATGCTTAGTGCCCTTTGAGTGCCTAGGACTGAAATGAAGCTTGGAGAGCATCCCACATAAACGAATGCTCCACATGCGCGTTTCACATGCCACCAACTCCACATTCTCAGGCAACTTCAGCGCCACAGCCGTTTTCAGATAGCCCTCAATGCAAAGGCTCTAGACGCAAATATTGGTGTGAGAGCTAATTCAATCAAGGAAACACTGCATGTTGGTGAAGGGCATATTGAAGAAGGATCAGCCGAGTGGTTCTTGTGGGACAACAACTCCATTTGGCTCACTAACGTCACACACCATCAGGCTTCCAAGCAGCTCTCAAGGAAACTCAGTTTTCACACTCTATGCTTAGTGCCCTTTGAGTGCATTATCTAGGAATGAACCTGGTAGAGCATCCCACACAAACGAATGCTCCACATGCGGGTTTCACATGCCACCAACTCCACATTCACAGGCAACTTCAGCGCCACAGCCGTTTTCAGATAGCCCTCAATGCAAAGGCTCTAGACGCAAATATTGGTGTGAGAGCTAATTCAATCAAGGAAACACTGCATGTTGGTGAAGGACATACTGAAGAAGGATCAGACGAGTGGTTCTTGTGGGAGAACAACTCCATTTGGCTCACTAACTTCACACACCATCAGGCTTCCAAGCAGCTCTCAAGGAAACTCAGTTTTCACACTCTATGCTTAGTGCCCTTTCTTTGGCTAGGACTGAAATGAAGCTTGGAGAGCATCCCACATAAACGAATGCTCCACATGCGGGTTTCACATGCCACCAACTCCACATTCTCAGGCAACTTCAGCGCCACAGCCGTTTTCAGATAGCCCTCAATGCAAAGGCTCTAGACGCAAATATTGGTGTGAGAGCTAATTCAATCAAGGAAACACTGCATGTTGGTGAAGGGCATATTGAAGAAGGATCAGCCGAGTGGTTCTTGTGGGAGAACAACTCCATTTGGCTCACTAACTTCACACACCATCAGGCTTCCAAGCAGCTCTCAAGGAAACTCAGTTTTCACACTCTATGCTTAGTGCCCTTTGAGTGCCTAGGACTGAAATGAAGCTTGGAGAGCATCCCACATAAACGAATGCTCCACATGCGGGTTTCACATGCCACCAACTCCACATTCACAGGCAACTTCAGCGCCACAGCCGTTTTCAGATAGCCCTCAATGCAAAGGCTCTAGACGCAAATATTGGTGTGAGAGCTAATTGAATCAAGGAAACACTGCATGTTGGTGAAGGGCATATTGAAGAAGGATCAGCCGAGTGGTTCTTGTGGGAGAACAACTCCATTTGGCTCACTAACTTCACACACCATCAGGCTTCCAAGCAGCTCTCAAGGAAACTCAGTTTTCACACTCTATGCTTAGTGCCCTTTATTTGGCTAGGACTGAAATGAACCTGGTAGAGCATCCCACACAAACGAATGCTCCACATGCGGGTTTCACATGCCACCAACTCCACATTCACAGGCAACTTCAGCGCCACAGCCGTTTTCAGATAGCCCTCAATGCAAAGGCTCTAGACGCAAATATTGGTGTGAGAGCTAATTCAATCAAGGAAACACTGCATGTTGGTGAAGGGCATATTGAAGAAGGATCAGCCGAGTGGTTCTTGTGGGAGAACAACTCCATTTGGCTCACTAACTTCACACACCATCAGGCTTCCAAGCAGCTCTCAAGGAAACTCAGTTTTCACACTCTATGCTTAGTGCCGTTTGAGTGCCTAGGACTGAAATGAAGTTTGGTCAGCATCCCACACAAACGAATGCTCCACATGCGGGTTTCACATGCCACCAACTCCACATTCACAGGCAACTTCAGCGCCACAGCCGTTTTCAGATAGCCCTCAATGCAAAGGCTCTAGACGCAAATATTGGTGTGAGAGCTAATTCAATCAAGGAAACACTGCATGTTGGTGAAGGGCATATTGAAGAAGGATCTGCCGAGTGGTTCTTGTGGGAGAACAACTCCATTTGGCTCACTAACTTCACACACCATCAGGCTTCCAAGCAGCTCTCAAGGAAACTCAGTTTTCACACTCTATGCTTAGTGCCCTTTGAGTGCCTAGGACTGAAATGAAGCTTGGTCAGCATCCCACACAAACGAATGCTCCACATGCGGGTTTCACATGCCACCAACTCCACATTCACAGGCAACTTCAGCGCCACAGCCGTTTTCAGATAGCCCTCAATGCAAAGGCTCTAGACGCAAATATTGGTGTGAGAGCTAATTCAATCAAGGAAACACTGCATGTTGGTGAAGGGCATATTGAAGAAGGATCAGCCGAGTGGTTCTTGTGGGAGAACAACTCCATTTGGCTCACTAACGTCACACACCATCAGGCTTCCAAGCAGCTCTCAAGGAAACTCAGTTTTCACACTCTATGCTTAGTGCCCTTTGAGTGCATTATCTAGGAATGAACCTGGTAGAGCATCCCACACAAACGAATGCTCCACATGCGGGTTTCACATGCCACCAACTCCACATTCACAGGCAACTTCAGCGCCACAGCCGTTTTCAGATAGCCCTCAATGCAAAGGCTCTAGACGCAAATATTGGTGTGAGAGCTAATTCAATCAAGGAAACACTGCATGTTGGTGAAGGGCATATTGAAGAAGGATCAGCCGAGTGGTTCTTGTGGGAGAACAACTCCATTTGGCTCACTAACGTCACACACCATCAGGCTTCCAAGCAGCTCTCAAGGAAACTCAGTTTTCACACTCTATGCTTAGTGCCCTTTGAGTGCATTATCTAGGAATGAACCTGGTAGAGCATCCCACACAAACGAATGCTCCACATGCGGGTTTCACATGCCACCAACTCCACATTCACAGGCAACTTCAGCACCACAGCCATTTTCAGATAGCCCTCAGTGCAAAGGGCTTTAGACACAAATATTGGTGTGAGAGCAAATTCAATCAAGGAAACACTGCATGTTGGTGAAGGGCATATTGAAGAAGAATCAGCCGAGTGGTTCTTGTGGGAGAACAACTCCATTTGGCTCACTAACTTCACACACCATCAGGCTTCCAAGCAGCTCTCAAGGAAACTCAGTTTTCACACTCTATGCTTAGTGCCCTTTCTTTGGCTAGGACTGAAATGAACCTGGTAGAGCATCCCACACAAACGAATGCTCCACATGCGGGTTTCACATGCCACCAACTCCACATTCACAGGCAACTTCAGCGCCACAGCCGTTTTCAGATAGCCCTCAATGCAAAGGCTCTAGACGCAAATATTGGTGTGAGAGCTAATTCAATCAAGGAAACACTGCATGTTGGTGAAGGGCATATTGAAGAAGGATCAGCCGAGTGGTTCTGGTGGGAGAACAACTCCATTTGGCTCACTAACTTCACACACCATCAGGCTTCCAAGCAGCTCTCAAGGAAACTCAGTTTTCACACTCTATGCTTAGTGTCGTTTGAGTGCCTAGCACTGAAATGAAGCTTGGTCAGCATCCCACACAAACGAATGCTCCACATGCGGATTTCACATGCCACCAACTCCACATTCACAGGCAACTTCAGCGCCACAGCCGTTTTCAGATAGCCCTCAATGCAAAGGCTCTAGACGCAAATATTGGTGTGAGAGCTAATTCAATGAAGGAAACACTGCATGTTGGTGAAGGACATACTGAAGAAGGATTAGCCGAGTGGTTCTTGTGGGAGAACAACTCCATTTGGCTCACTAACTTCACACACCATCAGGCTTCCAAGCAGCTCTCAAGGAAACTCAGTTTTCACACTCTATGCTTAGTGCCCTTTGTATGGCTAGGACTGAAATGAACCTGGTAGAGCATCCCACACAAACGAATGCTCCACATGCGGGTTTCACATGCCACCAACTCCACATTCACAGGCAACTTCAGCGCCACAGCCATTTTCAGATAGCCCTCAATGCAAAGGCTCTAGACGCAAATATTGGTGTGAGAGCTAATTCAATCAAGGAAACACTGCATGTTGGTGAAGGGCATATTGAAGAAGGATCAGCCGAGTGGTTCTTGTGGGACAACAACTCCATTTGGCTCACTAACGTCACACACCATCAGGCTTCCAAGCAGCTCTCAAGGAAACTCAGTTTTCACACTCTATGCTTAGTGCCCTTTGAGTGCATTATCTAGGAATGAACCTGGTAGAGCATCCCACACAAACGAATGCTCCACATGCGGGTTTCACATGCCACCAACTCCACATTCACAGGCAACTTCAGCGCCACAGCCGTTTTCAGATAGCCCTCAATGCAAAGGCTCTAGACGCAAATATTGGTGTGAGAGCTAATTCAATCAAGGAAACACTGCATGTTGGTGAAGGGCATATTGAAGAAGGATCAGCCGAGTGGTTCTTGTGGGAGAACAACTCCATTTGGCTCACTAACTTCACACACCATCAGGCTTCCAAGCAGCTCTCAAGGAAACTCAGTTTTCACACTCTATGCTTAGTGCCCTTTGAGTGCATTATCTAGGAATGAACCTGGTAGAGCATCCCACACAAACGAATGCTCCACATGCGGGTTTCACATGCCACCAACTCCACATTCACAGGCAACTTCAACACCACAGCCATTTTCAGATAGCCCTCAGTGCAAAGGCTTTAGACACAAATATTGGTGTGAGAGCAAATTCAATCAAGGAAACACTGCATGTTGGTGAAGGGCATATTGAAGAAGGATCAGCCGAGTGGTTCTTGTGGGAGAACAACTCCATTTGGCTCACTAACTTCAAACACCATCAGGCTTCCAAGCAGCTCTCAAGGAAACTCAGTTTTCACACTCTATGCTTAGTGCCCTTTCTTTGGCTAGGACTGAAATGAACCTGGTAGAGCATCCCACACAAACGAATGCTCCACATGCGGGTTTCACATGCCACCAACTCCACATTCACAGGCAACTTCAGCGCCACAGCCGTTTTCAGATAGCCCTCAATGCAAAGGCTCTAGACGCAAATATTGGTGTGAGAGCTAATTCAATCAAGGAAACACTGCATGTTGGTGAAGGGCATATTGAAGAAGGATCAGCCGAGTGGTTCTTGTGGGAGAACAACTCCATTTGGCTCACTAACTTCACACACCATCAGGCTTCCAAGCAGCTCTCAAGGAAACTCAGTTTTCACACTCTATGCTTAGTGTCGTTTGAGTGCCTAGCACTGAAATGAAGCTTGGTCAGCATCCCACACAAACGAATGCTCCACATGCGGATTTCACATGCCACCAACTCCACATTCACAGGCAACTTCAGTGCCACAGCCGTTTTCAGATAGCCCTCAATGCAAAGGCTCTAGACGCAAATATTGGTGTGAGAGCTAATTCAATCAAGGAAACACTGCATGTTGGTGAAGGACATACTGAAGAAGGATCAGACGAGTGGTTCTTGTGGGAGAACAACTCCATTTGGCTCACTAACTTCACACACCATCAGGCTTCCAAGCAGCTCTCAAGGAAACTCAGTTTTCACACTCTATGCTTAGTGCCCTTTGAGTGCCTAGGACTGAAATGAAGCTTGGAGAGCATCCCACATAAACGAATGCTCCACATGCGGGTTTCACATGCCACCAACTCCACATTCTCAGGCAACTTCAGCGCCACAGCCGTTTTCAGATAGCCCTCAATGCAAAGGCTCTAGACGCAAATATTGGTGTGAGAGCTAATTCAATCAAGGAAACACTGCATGTTGGTGAAGGGCATATTGAAGAAGGATCAGCCGAGTGGTTCTTGTGGGAGAACAACTCCATTTGGCTCACTAACTTCACACACCATCAGGCTTCCAAGCAGCTCTCAAGGAAACTCAGTTTTCACACTCTATGCTTAGTGTCGTTTGAGTGCCTAGGACTGAAATGAAGCTTGGTCAGCATCCCACACAAAAGAATGCTCCACATGCGGGTTTCACATGCCACCAACTCCACATTCACAGGCAACTTCAGCGCCACAGCCGTTTTCAGATAGCCCTCAATGCAAAGGCTCTAGACGCAAATATTGGTGTGAGAGCTAATTCAATCAAGGAAACACTGCATGTTGGTGAAGGGCATATTGAAGAAGGATCAGCCGAGTGGTTCTTGTGGGAGAACAACTCCATTTGGCTCACTAACTTCAAACACCATCAGGCTTCCAAGCAGCTCTCAAGGAAACTCAGTTTTCACACTCTATGCTTAGTGCCCTTTGAGTGCCTAGGACTGAAATGAAGCTTGGAGAGCATCCCACATAAACGAATGCTCCACATGCGGGTTTCACATGCCACCAACTCCACATTCACAGGCAACTTCAGCGCCACAGCCGTTTTCAGATAGCCCTCAATGCAAAGGCTCTAGACGCAAATATTGGTGTGAGAGCTAATTCAATCAAGGAAACACTGCATGTTGGTGAAGGGCATATTGAAGAAGGATCAGCCGAGTGGTTCTTGTGGGAGAACAACTCCATTTGGCTCACTAACTTCACACACCATCAGGCTTCCAAGCAGCTCTCAAGGAAACTCAGTTTTCACACTCTATGCTTAGTGCCCTTTCTTTGGCTAGGACTGAAATGAACCTGGTAGAGCATCCCACACAAACGAATGCTCCACATGCGGGTTTCACATGCCACCAACTCCACATTCACAGGCAACTTCAGCGCCACAGCCGTTTTCAGATAGCCCTCAATGCAAAGGCTCTAGACGCAAATATTGGTGTGAGAGCTAATTCAATCAAGGAAACACTGCATGTTGGTGAAGGGCATATTGAAGAAGGATCAGCCGAGTGGTTCTTGTGGGAGAACAACTCCATTTGGCTCACTAACTTCACACACCATCAGGCTTCCAAGCAGCTCTCAAGGAAACTCAGTTTTCACACTCTATGCTTAGTGCCGTTTGAGTGCCTAGGACTGAAATGAAGTTTGGTCAGCATCCCACACAAACGAATGCTCCACATGCGGGTTTCACATGCCACCAACTCCACATTCACAGGCAACTTCAGCGCCACAGCCGTTTTCAGATAGCCCTCAATGCAAAGGCTCTAGACGCAAATATTGGTGTGAGAGCTAATTCAATCAAGGAAACACTGCATGTTGGTGAAGGGCATATTGAAGAAGGATCTGCCGAGTGGTTCTTGTGGGAGAACAACTCCATTTGGCTCACTAACTTCACACACCATCAGGCTTCCAAGCAGCTCTCAAGGAAACTCAGTTTTCACACTCTATGCTTAGTGCCCTTTGAGTGCCTAGGACTGAAATGAAGCTTGGTCAGCATCCCACACAAACGAATGCTCCACATGCGGGTTTCACATGCCACCAACTCCACATTCACAGGCAACTTCAGCGCCACAGCCGTTTTCAGATAGCCCTCAATGCAAAGGCTCTAGACGCAAATATTGGTGTGAGAGCTAATTCAATCAAGGAAACACTGCATGTTGGTGAAGGGCATATTGAAGAAGGATCAGCCGAGTGGTTCTTGTGGGAGAACAACTCCATTTGGCTCACTAACTTCACACACCATCAGGCTTCCAAGCAGCTCTCAAGGAAACTCAGTTTTCACACTCTATGCTTAGTGCCCTTTGAGTGCATTATCTAGGAATGAACCTGGTAGAGCATCCCACACAAACGAATGCTCCACATGCGGGTTTCACATGCCACCAACTCCACATTCACAGGCAACTTCAGCGCCACAGCCGTTTTCAGATAGCCCTCAATGCAAAGGCTCTAGACGCAAATATTGGTGTGAGAGCTAATTCAATCAAGGAAACACTGCATGTTGGTGAAGGGCATATTGAAGAAGGATCAGCCGAGTGGTTCTTGTGGGAGAACAACTCCATTTGGCTCACTAACGTCACACACCATCAGGCTTCCAAGCAGCTCTCAAGGAAACTCAGTTTTCACACTCTATGCTTAGTGCCCTTTGAGTGCATTATCTAGGAATGAACCTGATAGAGCATCCCACACAAACGAATGCTCCACATGCGGGTTTCACATGCCACCAACTCCACATTCACAGGCAACTTCAGCACCACAGCCATTTTCAGATAGCCCTCAGTGCAAAGGCTTTAGACACAAATATTGGTGTGAGAGCAAATTCAATCAAGGAAACACTGCATGTTGGTGAAGGGCATATTGAAGAAGAATCAGCCGAGTGGTTCTTGTGGGAGAACAACTCCATTTGGCTCACTAACTTCACACACCATCAGGCTTCCAAGCAGCTCTCAAGGAAACTCAGTTTTCACACTCTATGCTTAGTGCCCTTTCTTTGGCTAGGACTGAAATGAACCTGGTAGAGCATCCCACACAAACGAATGCTCCACATGCGGGTTTCACATGCCACCAACTCCACATTCACAGGCAACTTCAGCGCCACAGCCGTTTTCAGATAGCCCTCAATGCAAAGGCTCTAGACGCAAATATTGGTGTGAGAGCTAATTCAATCAAGGAAACACTGCATGTTGGTGAAGGGCATATTGAAGAAGGATCAGCCGAGTGGTTCTGGTGGGAGAACAACTCCATTTGGCTCACTAACTTCACACACCATCAGGCTTCTAAGCAGCTCTCAAGGAAACTCAGTTTTCACACTCTATGCTTAGTGTCGTTTGAGTGCCTAGCACTGAAATGAAGCTTGGTCAGCATCCCACACAAACGAATGCTCCACATGCGGATTTCACATGCCACCAACTCCACATTCACAGGCAACTTCAGCGCCACAGCCGTTTTCAGATAGCCCTCAATGCAAAGGCTCTAGACGCAAATATTGGTGTGAGAGCTAATTCAATCAAGGAAACACTGCATGTTGGTGAAGGGCATACTGAAGAAGCATTAGCCGAGTGGTTCTTGTGGGAGAACAACTCCATTTGGCTCACTAACTTCACACACCATCAGGCTTCCAAGCAGCTCTCAAGGAAACTCAGTTTTCACACTCTATGCTTAGTGCCCTTTGTATGGCTAGGACTGAAATGAACCTGGTAGAGCATCCCACACAAACGAATGCTCCACATGCGGGTTTCACATGCCACCAACTCCACATTCACAGGCAACTTCAGCGCCACAGCCATTTTCAGATAGCCCTCAATGCAAAGGCTCTAGACGCAAATATTGGTGTGAGAGCTAATTCAATCAAGGAAACACTGCATGTTGGTGAAGGGCATATTGAAGAAGGATCAGCCGAGTGGTTCTTGTGGGAGAACAACTCCATTTGGCTCACTAACGTCACACACCATCAGGCTTCCAAGCAGCTCTCAAGGAAACTCAGTTTTCACACTCTATGCTTAGTGCCCTTTGAGTGCATTATCTAGGAATGAACCTGGTAGAGCATCCCACACAAACGAATGCTCCACATGCGGGTTTCACATGCCACCAACTCCACATTCACAGGCAACTTCAGCGCCACAGCCGTTTTCAGATAGCCCTCAATGCAAAGGCTCTAGACGCAAATATTGGTGTGAGAGCTAATTCAATCAAGGAAACACTGCATGTTGGTGAAGGGCATATTGAAGAAGGATCAGCCGAGTGGTTCTTGTGGGAGAACAACTCCATTTGGCTCACTAACGTCACACACCATCAGGCTTCCAAGCAGCTCTCAAGGAAACTCAGTTTTCACACTCTATGCTTAGTGCCCTTTGAGTGCATTATCTAGGAATGAACCTGGTAGAGCATCCCACACAAACGAATGCTCCACATGCGGGTTTCACATGCCACCAACTCCACATTCACAGGCAACTTCAACACCACAGCCATTTTCAGATAGCCCTCAGTGCAAAGGCTTTAGACACAAATATTGGTGTGAGAGCAAATTCAATCAAGGAAACACTGCATGTTGGTGAAGGGCATATTGAAGAAGGATCAGCCGAGTGGTTCTTGTGGGAGAACAACTCCATTTGGCTCACTAACTTCAAACACCATCAGGCTTCCAAGCAGCTCTCAAGGAAACTCAGTTTTCACACTCTATGCTTAGTGCCCTTTCTTTGGCTAGGACTGAAATGAACCTGGTAGAGCATCCCACACAAACGAATGCTCCACATGCGGGTTTCACATGCCACCAACTCCACATTCACAGGCAACTTCAGCGCCACAGCCGTTTTCAGATAGCCCTCAATGCAAAGGCTCTAGACGCAAATATTGGTGTGAGAGCTAATTCAATCAAGGAAACACTGCATGTTGGTGAAGGGCATATTGAAGAAGGATCAGCCGAGTGGTTCTGGTGGGAGAACAACTCCATTTGGCTCACTAACTTCACACACCATCAGGCTTCCAAGCAGCTCTCAAGGAAACTCAGTTTTCACACTCTATGCTTAGTGTCGTTTGAGTGCCTAGCACTGAAATGAAGCTTGGTCAGCATCCCACACAAACGAATGCTCCACATGCGGATTTCACATGCCACCAACTCCACATTCACAGGCAACTTCAGCGCCACAGCCGTTTTCAGATAGCCCTCAATGCAAAGGCTCTAGACGCAAATATTGGTGTGAGAGCTAATTCAATCAAGGAAACACTGCATGTTGGTGAAGGACATACTGAAGAAGGATCAGACGAGTGGTTCTTGTGGGAGAACAACTCCATTTGGCTCACTAACTTCACACACCATCAGGCTTCCAAGCAGCTCTCAAGGAAACTCAGTTTTCACACTCTATGCTTAGTGCCCTTTGAGTGCCTAGGACTGAAATGAAGCTTGGAGAGCATCCCACATAAACGAATGCTCCACATGCGGGTTTCACATGCCACCAACTCCACATTCACAGGCAACTTCAGCGCCACAGCCGTTTTCAGATAGCCCTCAATGCAAAGGCTCTAGACGCAAATATTGGTGTGAGAGCTAATTCAATCAAGGAAACACTGCATGTTGGTGAAGGACATACTGAAGAAGGATCAGCCAAGTGGTTCTTGTGGGAGAACAACTCCATTTGGCTCACTAACTTCACACACCATCAGGCTTCCAAGCAGCTCTCAAGGAAACTCAGTTTTCACACTCTATGCTTAGTGCCCTTTCTTTGGCTACGACTGAAATGAACCTGGTAGAGCATCCCACACAAACGAATGCTCCACATGCGGGTTTCACATGCCACCAACTCCACATTCACAGGCAACTTCAGCGCCACAGCCGTTTTCAGATAGCCCTCAATGCAAAGGCTCTAGACGCAAATATTGGTGTGAGAGCTAATTCAATCAAGGAAACACTGCATGTTGGTGAAGGGCATATTGAAGAAGAATCAGCCGAGTGGTTCTTGTGGGAGAACAACTCCATTTGGCTCACTAACTTCACACACCATCAGGCTTCCAAGCAGCTCTCAAGGAAACTCAGTTTTCACACTCTATGCTTAGTGCCGTTTGAGTGCCTAGGACTGAAATGAAGTTTGGTCAGCATCCCACACAAACGAATGCTCCACATGCGGGTTTCACATGCCACCAACTCCACATTCACAGGCAACTTCAGCGCCACAGCCGTTTTCAGATAGCCCTCAATGCAAAGGCTCTAGACGCAAATATTGGTGTGAGAGCTAATTCAATCAAGGAAACACTGCATGTTGGTGAAGGGCATATTGAAGAAGGATCAGCCGAGTGGTTCTTGTGGGAGAACAACTCCATTTGGCTCACTAACTTCACACACCATCAGGCTTCCAAGCAGCTCTCAAGGAAACTCAGTTTTCACACTCTATGCTTAGTGCCCTTTGAGTGCATTATCTAGGAATGAACCTGGTAGAGCATCCCACACAAACGAATGCTCCACATGCGGGTTTCACATGCCACCAACTCCACATTCACAGGCAACTTCAGCGCCACAGCCGTTTTCAGATAGCCCTCAATGCAAAGGCTCTAGACGCAAATATTGGTGTGAGAGCTAATTCAATCAAGGAAACACTGCATGTTGGTGAAGGGCATATTGAAGAAGGATCAGCCGAGTGGTTCTTGTGGGAGAACAACTCCATTTGGCTCACTAACGTCACACACCATCAGGCTTCCAAGCAGCTCTCAAGGAAACTCAGTTTTCACACTCTATGCTTAGTGCCCTTTGAGTGCATTATCTAGGAATGAACCTGGTAGAGCATCCCACACAAACGAATGCTCCACATGCGGGTTTCACATGCCACCAACTCCACATTCACAGGCAACTTCAGCGCCACAGCCGTTTTCAGATAGCCCTCAATGCAAAGGCTCTAGACGCAAATATTGGTGTGAGAGCTAATTCAATCAAGGAAACACTGCATGTTGGTGAAGGGCATATTGAAGAAGGATCAGCCGAGTGGTTCTTGTGGGAGAACAACTCCATTTGGCTCACTAACTTCACACACCATCAGGCTTCCAAGCAGCTCTCAAGGAAACTCAGTTTTCACACTCTATGCTTAGTGCCCTTTATTTGGCTACGACTGAAATGAACCTGGTAGAGCATCCCACACAAACGAATGCTCCACATGCGGGTTTCACATGCCACCAACTCCACATTCACAGGCAACTTCAGCGCCACAGCCGTTTTCAGATAGCCCTCAATGCAAAGGCTCTAGACGCAAATATTGGTGTGAGAGCTAATTCAATCAAGGAAACACTGCATGTTGGTGAAGGGCATATTGAAGAAGGATCAGCCGAGTGGTTCTTGTGGGAGAACAACTCCATTTGGCTCACTAACTTCACACACCATCAGGCTTCCAAGCAGCTCTCAAGGAAACTCAGTTTTCACACTCTATGCTTAGTGCCCTTTGAGTGCCTAGGACTGAAATGAAGCTTGGTCAGCATCCCACACAAACGAATGCTCCACATGCGGGTTTCACATGCCACCAACTCCACATTCACAGGCAACTTCAGCGCCACAGCCGTTTTCAGATAGCCCTCAATGCAAAGGCTCTAGACGCAAATATTGGTGTGAGAGCTAATTCAATCAAGGAAACACTGCATGTTGGTGAAGGGCATATTGAAGAAGGATCAGCCGAGTGGTTCTTGTGGGAGAACAACTCCATTTGGCTCACTAACGTCACACACCATCAGGCTTCCAAGCAGCTCTCAAGGAAACTCAGTTTTCACACTCTATGCTTAGTGCCCTTTGAGTGCATTATCTAGGAATGAACCTGGTAGAGCATCCCACACAAACGAATGCTCCACATGCGGGTTTCACATGCCACCAACTCCACATTCTCAGGCAACTTCAGCGCCACAGCCGTTTTCAGATAGCCCTCAATGCAAAGGCTCTAGACGCAAATATTGGTGTGAGAGCTAATTCAATCAAGGAAACACTGCATGTTGGTGAAGGGCATATTGAAGAAGGATCAGCCGAGTGGTTCTTGTGGGAGAACAACTCCATTTGGCTCACTAACGTCACACACCATCAGGCTTCCAAGCAGCTCTCAAGGAAACTCAGTTTTCACACTCTATGCTTAGTGCCCTTTGAGTGCATTATCTAGGAATGAACCTGGTAGAGCATCCCACACAAACGAATGCTCCACATGCGGGTTTCACATGCCACCAACTCCACATTCACAGGCAACTTCAGCGCCACAGCCGTTTTCAGATAGCCCTCAATGCAAAGGCTCTAGACGCAAATATTGGTGTGAGAGCTAATTCAATCAAGGAAACACTGCATGTTGGTGAAGGGCATATTGAAGAAGGATCAGCCGAGTGGTTCTTGTGGGAGAACAACTCCATTTGGCTCACTAACGTCACACACCATCAGGCTTCCAAGCAGCTCTCAAGGAAACTCAGTTTTCACACTCTATGCTTAGTGCCCTTTGAGTGCATTATCTAGGAATGAACCTGGTAGAGCATCCCACACAAACGAATGCTCCACATGCGGGTTTCACATGCCACCAACTCCACATTCACAGGCAACTTCAGCACCACAGCCATTTTCAGATAGCCCTCAGTGCAAAGGCTTTAGACACAAATATTGGTGTGAGAGCAAATTCAATCAAGGAAACACTGCATGTTGGTGAAGGGCATATTGAAGAAGAATCAGCCGAGTGGTTCTTGTGGGAGAACAACTCCATTTGGCTCACTAACTTCACACACCATCAGGCTTCCAAGCAGCTCTCAAGGAAACTCAGTTTTCACACTCTATGCTTAGTGCCCTTTCTTTGGCTAGGACTGAAATGAACCTGGTAGAGCATCCCACACAAACGAATGCTCCACATGCGGGTTTCACATGCCACCAACTCCACATTCACAGGCAACTTCAGCGCCACAGCCGTTTTCAGATAGCCCTCAATGCAAAGGCTCTAGACGCAAATATTAGTGTGAGAGCTAATTCAAGCAAGGAAACACCGCATGTTGGTGAAGGGCATATTGAAGAAGGATCAGCCGAGTGGTTCTGGTGGGAGAACAACTCCATTTGGCTCACTAACTTCACACACCATCAGGCTTCCAAGCAGCTCTCAAGGAAACTCAGTTTTCACACTCTATGCTTAGTGCCCTTTCTTTGGCTAGGACTGAAATGAACCTGGTAGAGCATCCCACACAAACGAATGCTCCACATGCGGGTTTCACATGCCACCAACTCCACATTCACAGGCAACTTCAGCGCCACAGCCGTTTTCAGATAGCCCTCAATGCAAAGGCTCTAGACGCAAATATTGGTGTGAGAGCTAATTCAAGCAAGGAAACACCGCATGTTGGTGAAGGGCATATTGAAGAAGGATCAGCCGAGTGGTTCTGGTGGGAGAACAACTCCATTTGGCTCACTAACTTCACACACCATCAGGCTTCCAAGCAGCTCTCAAGGAAACTCAGTTTTCACACTCTATGCTTAGTGTCGTTTGAGTGCCTAGGACTGAAATGAAGCTTGGAGAGCATCCCACACAAACGAATGCTCCACATGCGGATTTCACATGCCACCAACTCCACATTCACAGGCAACTTCAGCGCCACAGCCGTTTTCAGATAGCCCTCAATGCAAAGGCTCTAGACGCAAATATTGGTGTGAGAGCTAATTCAATCAAGGAAACACTGCATGTTGGTGAAGGACATACTGAAGAAGATTAGCCGAGTGGTTCTTGTGGGAGAACAACTCCATTTGGCTCACTAACTTCACACACCATCAGGCTTCCAAGCAGCTCTCAAGGAAACTCAGTTTTCACACTCTATGCTTAGTGCCCTTTGTATGGCTAGGACTGAAATGAACCTGGTAGAGCATCCCACACAAACGAATGCTCCACATGCGGGTTTCACATGCCACCAACTCCACATTCACAGGCAACTTCAGCGCCACAGCCATTTTCAGATAGCCCTGAATGCAAAGGCTCTAGACGCAAATATTGGTGTGAGAGCTAATTCAATCAAGGAAACACTGCATGTTGGTGAAGGGCATATTGAAGAAGATCAGCCGAGTGGTTCTTGTGGGAGAACAACTCCATTTGGCTCACTAACTTCACACACCATCAGGCTTCCAAGCAGCTCTCAAGGAAACTCAGTTTTCACACTCTATGCTTAGTGCCCTTTCTTTGAGTGCATTATCTAGGAATGAACCTGGTAGAGCATCCCACACAAAACGAATGCTCCACATGCGGGTTTCACATGCCACCAACTCCACATTCACAGGCAACTTCAGCGCCACAGCCGTTTTCAGATAGCCCTCAATGCAAAGGCTCTAGACGCAAATATTGGTGTGAGAGCTAATTCAATCAAGGAAACACTGCATGTTGGTGAAGGGCATATTGAAGAAGGATCAGCCGAGTGGTTCTTGTGGGAGAACAACTCCATTTGGCTCACTAACGTCACACACCATCAGGCTTCCAAGCAGCTCTCAAGGAAACTCAGTTTTCACACTCTATGCTTAGTGCCCTTTGAGTGCATTATCTAGGAATGAACCTGGTAGAGCATCCCACACAAACGAATGCTCCACATGCGGGTTTCACATGCCACCAACTCCACATTCACAGGCAACTTCCAACACCACAGCCATTTCAGATAGCCCTCAGTGCAAAGGCTTTAGACAACAAATATTGGTGTGAGAGCAAATTCAATCAAGGAAACACTGCATGTTGGTGAAGGGCATATTGAAGAAGGATCAGCCGAGTGGTTCTTGTGGGAGAACAACTCCATTTGGCTCACTAACTTCAAACACCATCAGGCTTCCAAGCAGCTCTCAAGGAAACTCAGTTTTCACACTCTATGCTTAGTGCCCTTTCTTTGGCTACGATTGAAATGAACCTGGTAGAGCATCCCCACACAAACGAATGCTCCACATGCGGGTTTCACATGCCACCAACTCCACATTCACAGGCAACTTCAGCGCCACAGCGTTTTCAGATAGCCCTCAATGCAAAGGCTCTAGACGCAAATATTGGTGTGAGAGCTAATTCAATCAAGGAAACACTGCATGTTGGTGAAGGGCATATTGAAGAAGGATCAGGCGAGTGGTTCTTGTGGGAGAACAACTCCATTTGGCTCACTAACTTCACACACCATCAGGCTTCCAAGCAGCTCTCAAGGAAACTCAGTTTTCACACTCTATGCTTAGTGTCGTTTGAGTGCCTAGCACTGAAATGAAGCTTGGTCAGCATCCCACACAAACGAATGCTCCACATGCGGATTTCACATGCCACCAACTCCACATTCACAGGCAACTTCAGCGCCACAGCCGTTTTCAGATAGCCCTCAATGCAAAGGCTCTAGACGCAAATATTGGTGTGAGAGCTAATTCAATCAAGGAAACACTGCATGTTGGTGAAGGGCATATTGAAGAAGGATCCAGCCGAGTGGTTCTTGTGGGAGAACAACTCCATTTGGCTCACTAACTTCAAACACCATCAGGCTTCCAAGCAGCTCTCAAGGAAACTCAGTTTTCACACTCTATGCTTAGTGCCCTTTGAGTGCCTAGGACTGAAATGAAGCTTGGAGAGCATCCCACATAAACGAATGCTCCACATGCGGGTTTCACATGCCACCAACTCCACATTCACAGGCAACTTCAGCGCCACAGCCGTTTTCAGATAGCCCTCAATGCAAAGGCTCTAGACGCAAATATTGGTGTGAGAGCTAATTCAATCAAGGAAACACTGCATGTTGGTGAAGGGCATATTGAAGAAGGATCAGCCGAGTGGTTCTTGTGGGAGAACAACTCCATTTGGCTCACTAACTTCACACACCATCAGGCTTCCAAGCAGCTCTCAAGGAAACTCAGTTTTCACACTCTATGCTTAGTGCCCTTTATTTGGCTACGACTGAAATGAACCTGGTAGAGCATCCCACACAAACGAATGCTCCACATGCGGGTTTCACATGCCACCAACTCCACATTCACAGGCAACTTCAGCGCCACAGCCGTTTTCAGATAGCCCTCAATGCAAAGGCTCTAGACGCAAATATTGGTGTGAGAGCTAATTCAATCAAGGAAACACTGCATGTTGGTGAAGGGCATATTGAAGAAGGATCAGCCGAGTGGTTCTTGTGGGAGAACAACTCCATTTGGCTCACTAACTTCACACACCATCAGGCTTCCAAGCAGCTCTCAAGGAAACTCAGTTTTCACACTCTATGCTTAGTGCCGTTGAGTGCCTAGGACTGAAATGAAGTTTGGTCAGCATCCCACACAAACGAATGCTCCACATGCGGGTTTCACATGCCACCAACCTCCACATTCACAGGCAACTTCAGCGCCACAGCCGTTTTCAGATAGCCCTCAATGCAAAGGCTCTAGACGCAAATATTGGTGTGAGAGCTAATTCAATCAAGGAAACACTGCATGTTGGTGAAGGGCATATTGAAGAAGGATCTGCCGAGTGGTTCTTGTGGGAGAACAACTCCATTTGGCTCACTAACTTCACACACCATCAGGCTTCCAAGCAGCTCTCAAGGAAACTCAGTTTTCACACTCTATGCTTAGTGCCCTTTGAGTGCCTAGGACTGAAATGAAGCTTGGTCAGCATCCCACACAAACGAATGCTCCACATGCGGGTTTCACATGCCACCAACTCCACATTCACAGGCAACTTCAGCGCCACAGCCGTTTTCAGATAGCCCCTCAATGCAAAGGCTCTAGACGCAAATATTGGTGTGAGAGCTAATTCAATCAAGGAAACACTGCATGTTGGTGAAGGGCATATTGAAGAAGGATCAGCCGAGTGGTTCTTGTGGGAGAACAACTCCATTTGGCTCACTAACTTCACACACCATCAGGCTTCCAAGCAGCTCTCAAGGAAACTCAGTTTTCACACTCTATGCTTAGTGCCCTTTCTTTGGCTAGGACTGAAATGAACCTGGTAGAGCATCCCACACAAACGAATGCTCCACATGCGGGTTTCACATGCCACCAACTCCACATTCACAGGCAACTTCAGCGCCACAGCCATTTTCAGATAGCCCTCAATGCAAAGGCTCTAGACGCAAATATTGGTGTGAGAGCTAATTCAATCAAGGAAACACTGCATGTTGGTGAAGGGCATATTGAAGAAGGATCAGCCGAGTGGTTCTTGTGGGAGAACAACTCCATTTGGCTCACTAACGTCACACACCATCAGGCTTCCAAGCAGCTCTCAAGGAAACTCAGTTTTCACACTCTATGCTTAGTGCCCTTTGAGTGCATTATCTAGGAATGAACCTGGTAGAGCATCCCACACAAACGAATGCTCCACATGCGGGTTTCACATGCCACCAACTCCACATTCACAGGCAACTTCAGCGCCACAGCCGTTTTCAGATAGCCCTCAATGCAAAGGCTCTAGACGCAAATATTGGTGTGAGAGCTAATTCAATCAAGGAAACACTGCATGTTGGTGAAGGGCATATTGAAGAAGGATCAGCCGAGTGGTTCTGGTGGGAGAACAACTCCATTTGGCTCACTAACTTCACACACCATCAGGCTTCCAAGCAGCTCTCAAGGAAACTCAGTTTTCACACTCTATGCTTAGTGTCGTTTGAGTGCCTAGCACTGAAATGAAGCTTGGTCAGCATCCCACACAAACGAATGCTCCACATGCGGATTTCACATGCCACCAACTCCACATTCACAGGCAACTTCAGCGCCACAGCCGTTTTCAGATAGCCCACAATGCAAAGGCTCTAGACCGCAAATATTGGTGTGAGAGCTAATTCAATCAAGGAAACACTGCATGTTGGTGAAGGACATACTGAAGAAGGATTAGCCGAGTGGTTCTTGTGGGAGAACAACTCCATTTGGCTCACTAACTTCACACACCATCAGGCTTCCAAGCAGCTCTCAAGGAAACTCAGTTTTCACACTCTATGCTTAGTGCCCTTTGTATGGCTAGGACTGAAATGAACCTGGTAGAGCATCCCACACAAACGAATGCTCCACATGCGGGTTTCACATGCCACCAACTCCACATTCACAGGCAACTTCAGCGCCACAGCCATTTTCAGATAGCCCTCAATGCAAAGGCTCTAGACGCAAATATTGGGTGTGAGAGCTAATTCAATCAAGGAAACACTGCATGTTGTGAAGGGCATATTGAAGAAGGATCAGCCGAGTGGTTCTTGTGGGAGAACAACTCCATTTGGCTCACTAACGTCACACACCATCAGGCTTCCAAGCAGCTCTCAAGGAAACTCAGTTTTCACACTCTATGCTTAGTGCCCTTTGAGTGCATTATCTAGGAATGAACCTGGTAGAGCATCCCACACAAACGAATGCTCCACATGCGGGTTTCACATGCCACCAACTCCACATTCACAGGCAACTTCAACACCACAGCCATTTTCAGATAGCCCTCAGTGCAAAGGCTTTAGACACAAATATTGGTGTGAGAGCAAATTCAATCAAGGAAACACTGCATGTTGGTGAAGGGCATATTGAAGAAGGATCAGCCGAGTGGTTCTTGTGGGAGAAACAACTCCATTTGGCTCACTAACTTCAAACACCATCAGGCTTCCAAGCAGCTCTCAAGGAAACTCAGTTTTCACACTCTATGCTTAGTGCCCTTTCTTTGGCTAGGACTGAAATGAACCTGGTAGAGCATCCCACACAAACGAATGCTCCACATGCGGGTTTCACATGCCACCAACTCCACATTCACAGGCAACTTCAGCGCCACAGCCGTTTTCAGATAGCCCTCAATGCAAAGGCTCTAGACGCAAATATTGGTGTGAGAGCTAATTCAATCAAGGAAACACTGCATGTTGGTGAAGGGCATATTGAAGAAGGATCAGCCGAGTGGTTCTGGTGGGAGAACAACTCCATTTGGCTCACTAACTTCACACACCATCAGGCTTCCAAGCAGCTCTCAAGGAAACTCAGTTTTCACACTCTATGCTTAGTGTCGTTTGAGTGCCTAGCACTGAAATGAAGGTTGGTCAGCATCCCACACAAACGAATGCTCCACATGCGGATTTCACATGCCACCAACTCCACATTCACAGGCAACTTCAGCGCCACAGCCGTTTTCAGATAGGCCTCAATGCAAAGGCTCTAGACGCAAATATTGGTGTGAGAGCTAATTCAATCAAGGAAACACTGCATGTTGGTGAAGGACATACTGAAGAAGGATCAGACGAGTGGTTCTTGTGGGAGAACAACTCCATTTGGCTCACTAACTTCACACACCATCAGGCTTCCAAGCAGCTCTCAAGGAAACTCAGTTTTCACACTCTATGCTTAGTGCCCTTTGAGTGCCTAGGACTGAAATGAAGCTTGGAGAGCATCCCACATAAACGAATGCTCCACATGCGGGTTTCACATGCCACCAACTCCACATTCACAGGCAACTTCAGCGCCACAGCCGTTTTCAGATAGCCCTCAATGCAAAGGCTCTAGACGCAAATATTGGTGTGAGAGCTAATTCAATCAAGGAAACACTGCATGTTGGTGAAGGACATACTGAAGAAGGATCAGCCAAGTGGTTCTTGTGGGAGAACAACTCCATTTGGCTCACTAACTTCACACACCATCAGGCTTCCAAGCAGCTCTCAAGGAAACTCAGTTTTCACACTCTATGCTTAGTGCCCTTTGTATGGCTAGGACTGAAATGAACCTGGTAGAGCATCCCACACAAACGAATGCTCCACATGCGGGTTTCACATGCCACCAACTCCACATTCACAGGCAACTTCAGCGCCACAGCCATTTTCAGATAGCCCTCAATGCAAAGGCTCTAGACGCAAATATTGGTGTGAGAGCTAATTCAATCAAGGAAACACTGCATGTTGGTGAAGGGCATATTGAAGAAGGATCAGCCGAGTGGTTCTTGTGGGAGAACAACTCCATTTGGCTCACTAACTTCACACACCATCAGGCTTCCAAGCAGCTCTCAAGGAAACTCAGTTTTCACACTCTATGCTTAGTGCCGTTTGAGTGCCTAGGACTGAAATGAAGTTTGGTCCGCATCCCACACAAACGAATGCTCCACATGCGGGTTTCACATGCCACCAACTCCACATTCACAGGCAACTTCAGCGCCACAGCCATTTTCAGATAGCCCTCAATGCAAAGGCTCTAGACGCAAATATTGGTGTGAGAGCTAATTCAATCAAGGAAACACTGCATGTTGGTGAAGGGCATATTGAAGAAGGATCAGCCGAGTGGTTCTTGTGGGAGAAACAACTCCATTGGCTCACTAACTTCACACACCATCAGGCTTCCAAGCAGCTCTCAAGGAAACTCAGTTTTCACACTCTATGCTTAGTGCCCTTTGAGTGCATTATCTAGGAATGAACCTGGTAGAGCATCCCACACAAACGAATGCTCCACATGCGGGTTTCACATGCCACCAACTCCACATTCACAGGCAACTTCAGCGCCACAGCCGTTTTCAGATAGCCCTCAATGCAAAGGCTCTAGACGCAAATATTGGTGTGAGAGCTAATTCAATCAAGGAAACACTGCATGTTGGTGAAGGGCATATTGAAGAAGGATCAGCCGAGTGGTTCTTGTGGGAGAACAACTCCATTTGGCTCACTAACGTCACACACCATCAGGCTTCCAAGCAGCTCTCAAGGAAACTCAGTTTTCACACTCTATGCTTAGTGCCCTTTGAGTGCATTATCTAGGAATGAACCTGGTAGAGCATCCCACACAAACGAATGCTCCACATGCGGGTTTCACATGCCACCAACTCCACATTCACAGGCAACTTCAGCGCCACAGCCATTTTCAGATAGCCCTCAATGCAAAGGCTCTAGACACAAATATTGGTGTGAGAGCTAATTCAATCAAGGAAACACTGCATGTTGGTGAAGGGCATATTGAAGAAGGATCAGCCGAGTGGTTCTTGTGGGAGAACAACTCCATTTGGCTCACTAACTTCACACACCATCAGGCTTCCAAGCAGCTCTCAAGGAAACTCAGTTTTCACACTCTATGCTTAGTGTCCCGTTTGAGTGCATAGTACTAGGAATGAAGCCTTGGTAGAGCATCCCACACAAAACGAATGCTCCACATGCGGGTTTCACATGCCACCAACTCCACATTCACAGGCAACTTCAGCGCCACAGCCGTTTTCAGATAGCCCTCAATGCAAAGGCTCTAGACGCAAATATTGGTGTGAGAGCTAATTCAATCAAGGAAACACTGCATGTTGGTGAAGGGCATATTGAAGAAGGATCAGCCGAGTGGTTCTTGTGGGAGAACAACTCCATTTGGCTCACTAACTTCACACACCATCAGGCTTCCAAGCAGCTCTCAAGGAAACTCAGTTTTCACACTCTATGCTTAGTGCCCTTTGAGTGCATTAGGCTAGGAAATGAAGCCTTGGAGAGCATCCCACACAAACGAATGCTCCACATGCGGGTTTCACATGCCACCAACTCCACATTCACAGGCAACTTCAGCGCCACAGCCGTTTTCAGATAGCCCTCAATGCAAAGGCTCTAGACGCAAATATTGGTGTGAGAGCTAATTCAATCAAGGAAACACTGCATGTTGGTGAAGGGCATATTGAAGAAGGATCAGCCGAGTGGTTCTTGTGGGAGAACAACTCCATTTGGCTCACTAACTTCACACACCATCAGGCTTCCAAGCAGCTCTCAAGGAAACTCAGTTTTCACACTCTATGCTTAGTGCCCTTTATGCATTATCTAGAAATGAACCTGGTAGAGCATCCCACACAAACGAATGCTCCACATGCGGGTTTCACATGCCACCAACTCCACATTCACAGGCAACTTCAGCGCCACAGCCGTTTTCAGATAGCCCTCAATGCAAAGGCTCTAGACGCAAATATTGGTGTGAGAGCTAATTCAATCAAGGAAACACTGCATGTTGGTGAAGGGCATATTGAAGAAGGATCCAGCCGAGTGGTTCTTGTGGGAGAACAACTCCATTTGGCTCACTAACTTCACACACCATCAGGCTTCCAAGCAGCTCTCAAGGAAACTCAGTTTTCACACTCTATGCTTAGTGCCCGTTTGAGTGCTAGGACTGAAATGAAGTCTGGTCAGCATCCCACACAAACGAATGCTCCACATGCGGGTTTCACATGCCACCAACTCCACATTCACAGGCAACTTCAGCGCCACAGCCGTTTTCAGATAGCCCTCAATGCAAAGGCTCTAGACGCAAATATTGGTGTGAGAGCTAATTCAATCAAGGAAACACTGCATGTTGGTGAAGGGCATATTGAAGAAGGATCTGCCGAGTGGTTCTTGTGGGAGAACAACTCCATTTGGCTCACTAACTTCACACACCATCAGGCTTCCAAGCAGCTCTCAAGGAAACTCAGTTTTCACACTCTATGCTTAGTGCCCTTTGAGTGCTAGGACTGAAATGAAGCCTTGGTCAGCATCCCACACAAACGAATGCTCCACATGCGGGTTTCACATGCCACCAACTCCACATTCACAGGCAACTTCAGCGCCACAGCCGTTTTCAGATAGCCCTCAATGCAAAGGCTCTAGACGCAAATATTGGTGTGAGAGCTAATTCAATCAAGGAAACACTGCATGTTGGTGAAGGGCATATTGAAGAAGGATCAGCGAGTGGTTCTTGTGGGAGCACAACTCCATTTGGCTCACTAACGTCACACACCATCAGGCTTCCAAGCAGCTCTCAAGGAAACTCAGTTTTCACACTCTATGCTTAGTGCCCTTTGAGTGCATTATCTAGGAATGAACCTGGTAGAGCATCCCACACAAACGAATGCTCCACATGCGGGTTTCACATGCCACCAACTCCACATTCACAGGCAACTTCAGCGCCACAGCCGTTTTC